>NC_058089.1:91641102-91910493 GCF_014858855.1 Bufo gargarizans | reverse complement strand
TTCTGCAGGTTTTACTTGACTTTCTAAAAGATAAGGGGAAAAAAAAAATCCAGGCCGATTGCCAGGAGTGCAGAGTAACAAGTAATACTAAGTGTATGGAGATAAGACACTGCTGGCCAGAACACCCGAAAGATTAAGAATGCGTGGTCACACACTGACAGCACCAGCAAACCTTTTTAATTGTGCATTCTATTTGCCCCTGATCTGTATATCTAACCCGCAGAGAAGAAAGACATTTAAGGATTATCAAGGAAGCTTTATAATGAAGCTGATACCTCTTTTGTCTTTCCTTGCACTAGAAACGGCAGAAGGGATACTAATTAGAGAGTGAATTATTAGCATCCCATGGTGCTCTGTGGGAGAATTAAAAATGAGTGCAGTTTTTTTGCTTGTATTTTGGAGGGCCTGTGCTAGTGATAATATATTCTTGTTTCGAGGTAAACAGCGGGGAACACCTTTTATTATTATAATTGTTGTATAATTATTGGCCTTTAGGTCAGCGATTGTCAAATAAAGAGCCAGGAACAGCATTACTTTATAGAACAGCAGAAGATGGAATATGAGATGTACATTCTTGGACTGCTTTGAACAGTCTCTATGTACTTTGAAATCTTAATGAGACATTAAAAGCTTTCATAATGGTCCAGCAAGGCACCTTGCAAGGTGATGCAGCAAACTTCACTGTTTGTTTACAAAGAAACCTGTCTCTGAATGTATTTTATAGCTCCTTTGGACCTATTCTACACTTGATTTGCTGGCCAAATTTCTTGACAATAGATTAAATTTGAGAAGTATTTATTTTAACTGTGAAATGTCAAATAAAGGTATATGACACAAAAGTACTAGGGAGTAAGATGAGAATTATGGAAACTAAGAGTACTGCTATGGCTATTTGTATTTGCATCCATAGGTGTCCTTTTACAAAGAGAGTTAAACACCTTTTGATCTGGCCAGGAATTCTATTGCAGGATGTAGGTGTGATGGACCATGGCAACCAGGGACTCAAAAGTGACTTCAGACACATTGGACCTGATAGGCTTCAAAGAATGGACAGATGTGCGATGTCCAACAGCGGCAAAGGGTCCCTTTAAGAAATATTTGTGATGCCAGTTATAGTGAAGCAACAACAGGACAGAGTCCCTTTAAGAAATGGTGTTGGTGGTGGTACCCAGGTGTAGGAATGGCCGAGTGGTATAGGGTGGCCTACAATGTCCCTTAATGTTTTGTGTCACGGTGCTCCTACCTGGATACGCTGGACCCCAGGTGTTGTCTTCCGAAGCAGCAAATAAGGTGTAGTTGAATTAGGGGGATAAAGGAAATTACTTGAGTCCAGACCTTGTGATGAAGTTCAATAATAGCTTTACTTGGCATAAACATTTTTCTAAATGGGTTACAGACTTTTTCTTGGCTCCAGCAGGCTTTAGCATTAACTGTGGAAGGCAAACTCGTCTCTGCTACATCTGTTGCTCTTCTGACTCTGCTGTATTAACGGGCTTAAATGGAATCCTTGCTTCTTCTTTATGCTGTACCTCACTTTGTAGTCTGGTCTGTCTCTAGATTTGTCCGGAGAAAACTCCTCCTGGCTTCTGAGGCTTTAAGCTGTGGCCTCCATGTCCAGTGGAGCTGAAGGTGCTCTAGCTGGATTAGAGATGGCACATCCAGCAGGGACGTGCTCCTGCACAACCTCCCTTAGCAGGGGGTATGCTGGAACTAACTCTAACTAACTAGTCCTCTCCCCTCCTCAGAGGGAGAGTTAGAATGGAAAGAAGGGTTCCATTCTCTCTAACTGTAGCTCTGCCATGCTTGCTGTCACCTACTGGTAAACCGGGTAAATTACACTTAAACATAACAATTGCAAAATAGGAAATGCACAGTGTGAAGGACTTGGAATAAATACACAGATGACATGAGGTTAATCAATAAAGACAGTAGCGAGGTGCAGAGGTGGTAATGCCACTCTAGGGTGTTACAGATGGACATCTGTTTGTCCAAACTGGACATTCCCCTCTTCATGTAGTTTGGGGAATTATAGGAAACTTAATTTAATATTCATGGTACTTCCCCACTGATTTCCTAAAGTCCAGTAATAACCCATGTATTTGCCTAATAAATTTAAAGAAGTTTTAAAATCTAGACCAAGATACATAAATAAGTATGTTATTTTATTTTGGCTCTTTTTTACTTTTAATCACTGCACCTTTTCGATTGAAGCTTAAAACCGGAACACATTTAGTTCTTGTATGTGCTAATAGAATACATAGCCTTTCACAGAGTTTTTAACCATTTGAATACTGGAGATCAGAGTGAGTGTGTGTATGTATTGGGTTATATGTAGTGATGAGTGAAGTTTTCAGAAATTCGTTTCGGCTGCTTCGCCGAACTTAGACAAGAAATTAAATTTGTTAAGAATTACTTTGTAACAAATCATATTCCATTCTATGGAGGAGGTGCAATGATGGGGAACATCGATTGCGCTGCCCACCATCATTTAACCCCTCAGATGCCGAGTTCAACACTGATTGAACATATTCTCATTCAACCTGATGACGTCACCATGCCCGCCCAGCATGATGACATGGTGATGTCACACGTTAGCGTGTGAGAATTGGCTCATTTTTTTCAATCAAGATGGACGGGACAGCTTCTCCATGATCAAATGGATGAAGTGAGTATGTTTCTTTTTTACCACTATTTCAGGAAAAATTGATTTGTTACCACTAATCGCCAATAAATTCAGATTCATGGTGAATTGAATTCTTGCTGAAATTCCTATCAAATTCCACTTCTTTAACTCCGATTCACTCAACACTAGTTATCAGTACGGCCCTCAAAATCCAATAGATAGTGTCAGTTCGGATCTGCAGTGTGTGGACTGTTTTTGCGTTTGATTTATGCTCAATGTACAGCCTGGGTGAAAGGTGAGTGCAAGAGTGGATATAGATTAACCCTGTGCAGTCACATCCACATCACATGCCGGAAGAGGGTGTAGATGACAGGTACATATGACATTCTGTTCACACTTTCCATTGGAGGTGTACATCAGGACCATTTCTCAATGTATACCTCTGACAACATGCTGCAATGTATGCCACTGTAGAGGATGCCACGGATTACATACTGAAGTTGTATGATGCCACAGAGGTATGTGGTGCACACATACATATTTTTTAAAGTGTACCTGTACTTTAGGTGTATTTCATTTTTGGAACTGTCTTTCTTGCCCATGGTAACCAACCACAGCACAGCTCTCATTTTTACAAAGCAAAATACAAAATGAAAGCGGCAAGGCAATTCGTAGTCATTTTGGACAGATTCCTAAATCTCTCCCATTGTTTTACTTTTTTCATGGTCATTTTTTATGTTTATTTACCATTTACAAAAATTATTAACACTTATCACTGAGCATAATTTTGTGAATATAAGCTATATTATGTAGAATAATTTGGAGTGAAACCTATTAAAATATTTATGTTTTCCTGGATATAGCCATTGCTGCATTCAGCGTGATCACATCACATTTCTAGCCCTTGCAAAGACTGTACTTTGATCAAATCTGTGGACAGTGATCTTCAGGAGGTGTATCAAGGGGATAGATGCTCCGCATGGCGATCCGACTTCAGAGGGATTAACAACAAGGTACTAGAATAAGTGTTGCAGCAAATTCAAATCTCAGCGTGCTTGCTGTATAAACTGCTCCCTTCATGCCTTGAGTATTATGGCTTCAAATGTTGAGGCTCTATAGAAATAGTTCATGTAAGGACATGAAAGTGGATTAAAGGCTAAGGACACTTTCGGGGGAATTTTTTATGATTGCTTTTTACTCATTTTGGCCTAAAAATAATTTTTTCAATTGGTCTTTATGTTTAGCAGTTTTTGAGTTGCAGAGGTAAAAAAATCTGTCTATTTGTAGAATATCACTTCACAGTCCCATCAGCTGACGGCTCATGTGAAGCCTAATCTCTGATCTCCTGACCTCATAAACTTTCCTTATAGCTAAACTCCTATCGAGCTAAGAATATGGCTTAGATAGGTTGTCTCACAAAATATATCCAGAATTTTTTAAACCAGCTGTTAGGCCTGGACCTTATGCTATACCTCCCACTGTCTCATCTGTCATATTCTCAGCATCTCCTGCCTCGCTGCCCACTGCTGTCTCCGCCAGATGTGACAGGTGCGTCCTCTGACCATGTTGCCTCCATGCTTCATCGAATGCAGTCGTCTCATAGGGGAGCGCACCCCCGCCACTTCATGTCATTTATGCTTTCAAGGGCCCGTGCGTCCTGCCACCGGGGCCCTTTGGCGGGGTTACAAGGTTAAATAGCAGCTTTTTTCAGGAAGTTGCCGGAGCATTGACTTACTAACGATATAGAAAAGGTGCTCTGTTCTGATCTTCTGTGTTTGACCCAGCCTATTTGACCATTCAGTTTGCCTGCCAGCTGCATCAACTACTGGACCTGTCTGACCCTGAGCCTGTCTGATCCTCTGTACCACATCTAATACTGGCTTCTGACCTCTGGCTTGTCTCTGACCACGCATCTGTCTCTGACAATCATCATCATCAGCTCCTGCCTTTACTCCAGTTGTCTGAGTCTGTGAGTCAGCTGTCAACAATTTCAGCTAAACCTGTAGGTAGTGGTTCAGTTTCTCTCTCTCTAGGTTCTGTCCTGTCTCCTGTGAGAGTGCTGAATAACAGCCTAGGGGTTAGTGACTGCCATCCCTTGGTTGACACACTAATCACTGGTTTGTCCAGTCGGTCCCACCTGCCGGTCGTAACATCAGCATCTGGATCTGAAAACTTTTAAAATTTCATGTAATTAAATGTCACGGCCTATGGTGTGTTTTGTGACACTTTCCTTCACTTGGTTGCCCGTGGCAACGTGTGGTGTTGTGTGCATGTGGTGGCAGTGTCTCAGCCCTATTGCTGATCCCCAGGACATGGTTGCCACGCATGCCGTTGCCTGCGGCAACAGGTGAAGTGTGTGTTTATGTGTGTACTTGCCCTTTAAGTGGCCGTCTTCCCTTGCCTTGTGTTGGAAGGTTTAACTCCCTTCTGTGTGTGTGATCACCTGGTGTGTCTGAGTGTGGGTGTGGCTACTTTGGGCTATAAAGCCTCTGCTGTTTTCAGTTAGCTGAGTGGTTCTTCAGCCATGGTTGCTGGAGACATCCTCCTGTTATACCATCTGCCAGTGGGGGCCACCCTTGTGGTCATAAGCTTTATGTATGTGTTCAGTAAATGTTTCTTTGGTCTTTATTTATTGCAGCATATGGTTTCCTGGGTTCCCGTGTTATGTGTGTTGTGTGCTGTGTCCTTTGTGTTGTTGTGGACAGCAGCCTTTGTACATGGGTTCCAGGCTCTGTGTCTGTGGCAGGTAGGTGTGGTACTAGTTGCACTTACCTGCCATATGTCTGTTTCTGTTTCCCCTTTCTATGTAGCTTGGCCAGTGAGACTCCTGTTCCTCCGTGTCTAGGAGGAACAGGTCGTCTTACCCTGCTCCTCGTCCAGGGCCACCCTGAGGGCTAGCAGGAATATCAGGTTCCGGAATATGAGCCCTCCTACCATCAGGGTCGGCTCATACAGGCTAGGAGACAGGGTCAGTATTAGGGATTGTTTAGGAGGTGACCCGATCCCTGTCCTGGCCATGCTCTGACCATCCATTTGCTGATACCGACTGAGGGTTTTCCCCATCCTCAGCCGTGACATTAAAGTATAGCCCCTAAGTTATTCAATAAAATGTATCTGGATAGCACCACCTGCTGTCTCTTCATTTTTTATTTCTCTGTCCACCTCACTGACATGGACGCACATGCTCAGTTCAAACTGCAGCAGAAAGGATTTGCCTCTTGAACTGCAGCAGAAAGGACACACTCTCTGAGCTGCCAGTTTGATACAAATCTAGCAGAGCAACTAGAGCAATGAATGGGGAGATATCTTGATCCATATGAGGTACAGGGCTGGTTCTAGCTTTGTTAGAAAGAGATAGTCATGTACTGTATCCAGATTCCCCAACTCCAGTCCTCAGGGTCCACCTGCCAGTCATGATTTCAGAATATCCCACAGAATGAATACCTGTGGTAAATCCTAAATCATTGACACCAATTATATCACCTGCTCAATACTAAGGAAATCCTGAAAACCTGACCGTTAGGTGGGCCCTGAGGACCACTGTACTATATGATGTCTTATTTACTTTTTTTACATGAATCATGGGATAACCCCTTTAAATGAGTGTTTATGAGGAGATCAGGAGAAAAGACTTATGAGCGATCAGTTGACGGGACTGAGATGTGATACTCAGAAACAGACTGATTTTTTAACCCCTGTACCTCAAAAATTGCTGAACATTTTTAATAAGCACCAAATGAAAAATAAAGAGTTTAGCCCAAAATGAGTAAAATAAAAAATCATTAAAAATTACCCCAAAGGTGTCCATAGCCTTTACGGGCACAAATCAATAAAATTTCAGACACCAAAAGACCCTGATACAGACCTAGAATGATAGACCTGGTTAGACAGAATAATCTTTTATTGCGTAACCCAGATGTGGCTAGAGTGCATTTCAAACGAAGGCATCTGGGATCGATTCTCATTTAAATATTGAGATTGTCTTAGATCCCAGGTGTCTGAGGTTTATTTACTAGAATCTCACCACCTTGGATATTTACAGGTATGTGACATTTAGCTACGACAATACTTTTCCCTGAAGTGTTGAATATTAATGGAAAACATCTCGCAAATCCCTGCTCAGTATTTCTTAGTGAAGTCATACCGTATATACTTCTTATTCGAGAGGCCAATTATGACTGAATACCTAATTGAGCAATATAACACTACAACTATCACTTGTGTAACATAAATTATTGCTAATTTTGTGAAAACGAAGAGCAGAACAAAAACCATCAGACACTTCTGGGAGTCAAGATCAGATAATGATTCAAATCGACCATTCATCTAAAATTCTGCTAAAATGACAAACTAATAGTATAAATGTAAAGCAACAAATAGAAATTAGAATGACTCAATGTTGTTCACTGCGGCTAAGGTTAAGTGGGCTTTCTTAATACGCATGTTAAAAATAAGAATTTCAATCTCCAGATACTGACCTGCCTTCTTGTGTCTGTCTTACGGATCACTAATTATGGCATTTTATCTCAGAAATGATGATGTTCTAAATTAGAACTGTGCCTCTTGGCAATTACAGATTTGCATACATTTAAATTGGGCAATCATTAATGCACATACAAGAAAAAATAATTCCTTCAATTGGTGTATTGCTAAGATATACTGATCTCCATAATATAAAAACCACCTGCCTAACATTGCGTAAGTCCTCCTTTTGTCACCAAAACAGCTCTTACCTATCAAGGCATGGACTCCACAAGATGTTCAAAGGTGTCCTGTAGTATTTGGCACCAAGCTATTAGCCTTTGATCCTTTAAATCTGACTTTGTTTTCCAGCACATCCCATAGATGGTTGATCAAAGTCAACACCATAGCCTATTTATAATGTTCTTCAAACCATTCCTGATCACTTTTTGCAGTATCACATGGTGCATTGCTCTGTTGAAAGAGGAAACTGCTATTAGGGAATTCCATTAAAGAGGACCTGTCACCTCCACTGACATGTCTGTTTTAGCAAAGACTTGCTTTCCCCAACAACTCTGAAGCATCTATTGTTATGACTCTATGTTGTGCCATTCCTTTATTATTCTTGCATGCGCCAAAACTCTCAGTAATGGAGCATGCACAAGATTATCATTGCCTTGCAAGATTGTGGCCAGGTTAATCTGCGGGCACATTAGGGAATCATCTGTAGAGAAACGTTCCTTCACAAACGTAAAAATTTGTTCTGATGAACGAATAAATTTGTACAAATTGTTCAGCTTCTCTCGATATGAATGTAACATCTACATGAATTCAGTAGTGGACAAGCATTAGCTTGGGTTCTCTGACGGATCTTCACCTACGCAACTCCATATGCTTTGTGTTATCTAACATCTTTCTATCATAGCTGCAGAAAGACCCTAAGGAGCCGATGCAGAGGATGGGAGTGGTAGTGGCATTTATGAAGTGTTGTGTCACTGTGTGCTCCCTCAGGCTGTTGCTCCCTGGAGATTGGTGCAGTGGAAATGTTTGAAGAATGAGACCAGAAGTGAACATATAGCAGTCTCCTTTTACTAAATGCAGCATATAACTTTTGGTACAGTGGATTTAAAGTGCAACTTCTGGCACCAGGATGGAATTATGGACACAGGTTGGATGGCTGGAAGTTAGCACTTTAGGGTGAAGATACCATTATCAAGTCTAGACTTTAGCTTTCACTGGCCTAGTAGCAGCCTTGGGTGATGAGTATCTGAGCCGTAGTCCCTCACCTTACAGCAGTGTCTATTATGTAAGTGTTTAGCTATTCATGTCTGCTGTCTTGTCTCTCAAATATTTTCTTCAGGCTCACTTGAGTTGGTCTCTCTGGAGAATCTCCAACAAAAGCAGGAGCTCTGCAGTGTGCTTCCTCTCCCTTCTGTATTGCAGCAGCAACTTCACCTACTGGCAGGAAACAGGACCAGCCCACTCCTACCAAGAGAGGAGGAGCAGTGTGGCTAGCCATGTTCCTGGAAACCTGTTGCCAACCATATTCATACTGGTAGTTACTACCAAATAACATGAAAAATACATAATAATACAATACATAACTATTTACAAAAATTGCAGATACCTCCAGGTCTGGGGAACTGCACAGCCAGCATTAAAGGGGTTATTCAACAGTAAAAACACCCCCCACAATGCCCGGGTCTTTTCTATGGAAGATACTTACCCGGTCTCAGGAACCCACGTCCCTCCGGATCCCTGCGCGTGGATCAAAACATCCAGCGATGGGGGGATGCAGCCAATAGAAGGCCACGATGGTGACCAGCCCACTTGCATCACACGTGTCTTTCCATAAACTCAGAAGTTTGTGTGAGTGTGAAACATGACATGAAATCAAACAAAAAAAAAACATTTCTGCCACTGTTACTAATTACACTTGGTTCTCAAATTGACACACACCCACAAAGAGGAAAACCACAAAAAAACATACAGATGGGTGAAAGAAACATAGTGAGCACACACAAATCAAATGTAAATTAATTCAGTGCTTTATGACACAACATAGAAAAGGCTGACAAGGATTAAAAACACTTAAAAAGTACAACTAGTTCCAACAAATAGACCACACAAAGAATATGAAATTATCAAAGCTACAGAAATGTATATCTGCAAAACATGAAACCAAACGTAGATTATGCAAAAAAAAAAAAGTAACCCCTTAGTGACTATCAATACACCTTTTTACGGTAGTGACAATGGGGTCTAAGGCTAGGACAAAACTTTTTAGGGTGGCCTAGCCTAAGCGCTACACTGGTCCCCCATGTAGTGAAGAGCAGGAGCTCAGCTTCTCTTATGACTGCTAGGCTCCTGCTCTAATAACCCAGATCGCCAGAAGCACTGATCCTGGCCTTTTAACCCATTTGATGCCACGGCCAAAAGCAACAATGGCAACTAAGTGTTTTCAGAGGGAAGGAGCTCCCTCTGTCAGCCATCAGCAACCCTATGAATTAGAATAATTGG
This sequence comes from Bufo gargarizans, assembly GCF_014858855.1. Taxonomy (NCBI): domain Eukaryota; kingdom Metazoa; phylum Chordata; class Amphibia; order Anura; family Bufonidae; genus Bufo; species Bufo gargarizans. The sequence goes on along the minus strand of NC_058089.1, from coordinate 91,900,889 downwards.
AACTGGAATCCTATTGACAGCATACTACACTGCATTCATGAGTAGCACAGTGTATTATGGAAGCAATTGGAGGATAACCTGTCAAAGTCCTCTTGTGGGACTAATACATGGTAAAAAAAAATTAAAAAAAATGTATTTAAAAAAAATCTAAGTTTCAAAAGCACAATTTTTTTTCTATTAAACAAATTTTTTTAATGAAAAAAATAAATAAATGAATAAAATCCCATCCATATATTTGTTACTGCCATATCCATGTGGACCCGAAATATACAATGATTATGTAGCTTATCCTGCACGATGAACGTTGTAAAAAAAAATTACAGAATTGCTGTTTATTGCTTGTTCACCAACAAAAAAGGCTACCAGCACTTCAGGGGTTAATTTGCCATATTTCTGTAATGGCGCCACTTCTTCATGCCCTTCAGAAGCTGGAAAACACAGGAACTCCCTCTCAGGAGCGCAAAAATGCCGAATACGCCCTTCTAGAAGTAGATAAACTTAAATCGGGCCCACCATGAACTCTGCACTGCAAGCTCAGGGAGTGAAGACTTCTCCCCTTTAGGCTCCACCCTTACTTCCTGCACTCATCATGACAGAGGAAGCAAGAAAGATGGCCGCCACCCTGGAAACCAATATGGCTGCTGCACTCAAGCCCACTTCCGTGGAGGTGACGACTCCGACTGAGAAGGCCCCGGAGGGAACAACTATACTTGAGCCTTCTCCGTCTGGCCAAGGGACCAGAGCGACAGCACTGGATCAAGCCGCATATCTGCAATGACAGTAGCACAGCAGGATGAGGCACTGGAACCGGCCACCTGGCCACAACCTCAGGTAGTAACCAACCTGTTCCCTGAGGCCCGGTCCAGCCTGCAGCTGCCCCTGCACCGCGCCCGGTAGTCCCGGAACAGGTCACCAGACCCCAGGAGGTCCCCATAGTGATCCCTGAACTCCCTGCAGCCTCAACTCTACAGGTGGGGCAAATAAATAACTTAGTACTGAATTTCAGTCCCAGAGTACAAGGATGCGTCCAACCCAGGGAGGTCCGTAAGGTGTCCATCATCATGCCGGTTGGCATGGTGGAGGCGGCCGGAGCTCCCACTACGCTGCCCAGAGAGAGCGCTCCTTCCCTGTCGTCACGACCACTGGTGATACCTTTGCAAGAGCCACTACAGCCAGGAGTTCTGAGCCCTTCTGCCCGGGCAGGAGTTCCCGATGTACAGCAGCTCACCATAGCTTTGACCAGCCTCACTACCCAGACAGTACCAGAAACCGCCACAAGAGGTCAGTGGAGCTCCATCACAGCAGCCAGCCTGAGCTACAAGATGCAGGAGCGCCCTCTTGTGTTCCTCAACAGTTCCAGCAGTGATGAAGAGGTCACCTGGCAGGATGACCTTGCCCGATGGAAAGCCTGCAGGTGGAGTAAATTACAGGACTTGCTAAAGAAGAGAGCGGAAGAACGGAAAAAGATAGAGAGGATGTTTAGTGGAGAAGATGACTTGTCAGAAAGAAGAAAACATATAAAAACATATAAAGAAATTGTGGAGGAAAAAGAGCACAGAGAAAGGGAATTGTATGAAGCCTTCAAGTCTTCTTCTCAGCCACCTGCTGAAGACAGCACACCTGATATGACTCTATCAGATCCGGCAGGCACTGAAAGTGCCCTATCCACCAGTGAGGAGTCCACTGATACTGCTTCACGCACTCCAGAGCCACCACCAACTCCGGAGCCCCTTGCTATGAAAGACCAAGGGTCTGTCCTTTATTGCTGTCCAGAGAACCTGTCGCCTACAAGGAAAAGGCCAAGGCCTACAAAGGATCCTTCAGAAGGGGGTGAAGCTGCAGTTCCAAGTCCTGCCACAGAAAGTCACCAGGGGACCACAGATTAAGTTTCTGCTGGAGTTACAGCTCCTGAGAGCACACAGTTCAAAGAAGAACCTTTGCGTCCTCAAATATGGGACCCAGGAGGAAGATTTCCAGACTTTCCTGTGAGGAAAACTACCCACTGTGGCAATTACCTACTACCTTGTGTGGATTACAATTAACTCTATTGTTTCCCGTGGATTACAAGTGACTTTTATTTGTTTCCAGAGGATTCCAGGAAACTTATGGATTTTTTGTTCCTGTGTACAGTCAAGCACTTCAAGAAAAAGGACTCAAGTCATATTTGAGCATATTATTGAATATTGATTGCACTGATATTTGCATAATGGTTAGCCAATGTTCAAGTATTATATGCCCATCGTGTGTATTGTTTACTAGGTGCCGCAATGTGACCTTCATGCACTTATTGTGATACTGCACTTAACCTTTGCACTTAGCTAGATCAGTAGCACCTTACTTTTGTATGCCTTGCTTACAGCTCTTGTTCTCCCCCCCCCCCCCCTTTAAACGGACTGCCTATGTGGACGCTTAATACTAATGGCCTACACCCGGTGTTATATGCCCATAGGTAACCAGGGTAAGACCAAGTGGTAAGTCCTGGCAGGTCTAGTAACTACATGGGTAACCCCACTGCTTTGGGAATGGTTAGAGGAGTTTTTGACCCCTCCTTCCCATTTTTTATTTGTTCAGGATTGCTCTCATCCTGAGGTGTCTTCCAGGAGTTCCATGGGATTACTATACCCTCCTGCTGTGACTGCCAGAAGCGCATTGAGAAGTTGATACCTCCCCCTTCTGTGCCTTTGCCTAAGGTGTAAGCCTCCACCTTAGAGCCATTTTAGGATTTTTTTTTTGGAAAAGGATTGCGCTGCAGGAGAAAATTATTTTGTATAAAAATAAAAATATATAATAAAAAGTTCCTTTGGTAGATCTTCAATCAACGTGGTCACAAGCCAACCTCACAACTTAACACTGGTATGGAAATCTGTTCTGAAATGAAAAAGCGCACTATGGTGTAGCAAGTTCCACAAACTTAGCGCCCCTGCGAATAGATTATACTCACAGGGTATCTTGCGAGTAAATGCGTATATGAATGGATGGTGTCTTCAATAGTACTCTGTTGAAAAGAGAGGACTATAGTGTAGCATGTAATTACACTTAAAACGCTTGCTGTAAGGTTATACTCACAGGATGTCCCTTATGAGAGGCTGGAAGGAATCTGTGCAATATTCACAGGCAGCTGGGCGGGTGGAGCAGGCAAGGATCAAGATACTCAAGTAGGAATTTCCAAATATCGATCCGACGGATGGAATGCTTCTGCACCTAGATGGTACTAGACCTCAGCTTCTCAGAAGGACTGGTTACTGGAACGGATGCGCACCAAAGAGTCGGATAAAAATTATTTAATGAGAAATAAAATTACAGCTAAAACCACAAGACTAAAGTCTCTGAAATGCCCGACCCGGGTTTCGCTGTGATGCTTCGTCTGGGGCGTTGATTGGTGATTGGATTCCACAGAGTTTAAATTAGCAGGAGACCTCCCTTCTACTACGTCATGACATCCTTCACAGGAGTGCAAGGCAAGACCAATTATACATAAGCAGACACACATGAACAAAAAATATATGTATATAAAATCCACATAAAAACATAAATAGATAAAAAAATTAAAAATTATTATATATGGGGCAAGGTGCTAAAGGAAGATGTGTTAAAAAAGACAGGCATTAACGTCACATTCTACATTCAACCCTTGGGGTTGGATAGTTCCTAAAAGGAACATCCATTCAACTTCTTTTTTATTTATAAGGGAGATGAAGTCCCCTCCACGAGTAGGTGTGCGCACAAGTTCTAATCCAAAAAAGCGCAGACCTCTAGGGTTTTTATTATGACAAATTTTAAAATGTAACGAGACACTATGGGTCTCGAGACCCTTTTTAATATTACGTACGTGCTCCTGCACTCGAGTTTTTAGGCTTCGTGTAGTCCTGCCGACATATTGGAGGCCACAAGGGCACTCCAAAAGATAAATTACGCCAACACTATTGCAAGAGAATTGGCCCCTTATTTTCAAGGCAGTGTCTTTCATCTTATTGGTTTTGATGGTCTCCACAAACCTTTCTCGGTCTTTTTGGATGCGGTTTTTGCAGGGCAAGCAAAAACCGCACCAAGTGAACCTGCCTTTATGTGCATTGATGCGTTTTTTACTAGTTGCGAGATTAGCACTACGGACCAGTTTATTAGTCAAATTGTCGGCTCTAGTGAAGACTACAGGAGGCTTAGTTGGTAAATCTTTACTGAGTACAGGATCGTTTTGAAGGATATGCCAATTTTTACTGATCATATTTTTTATACAGCCCACCTTGCTGTTATAGCGAGTCAAAAAGGTATATCTAAAATCCTTCTTCTGTTCATTTTTATTCTTACTTGACTGAAAAGTGACATCAGTGCGTTTCCGTTCTACCTCCTCAGAAGAACAGAAGAACAGAAGAAGGATTTTAGATATACCTTTTTGACTCGCTATAACAGCAAGGTGGGCTGTATAAAAAATATGATCAGTAAAAATTGGCATATCCTTCAAAACGATCCTGTACTCAGTAAAGATTTACCAACTAAGCCTCCTGTAGTCTTCACTAGAGCCGACAATTTGACTAATAAACTGGTCCGTAGTGCTAATCTCGCAACTAGTAAAAAACGCATCAATGCACATAAAGGCAGGTTCCCTTGGTGCGGTTTTTGCTTGCCCTGCAAAAACCGCATCCAAAAAGACCGAGAAAGGTTTGTGGAGACCATCAAAACCAATAAGATGAAAGACACTGCCTTGAAAATAAGGGGCCAATTCTCTTGCAATAGTGTTGGCGTAATTTATCTTTTGGAGTGCCCTTGTGGCCTCCAATATGTCGGCAGGACTACACGAAGCCTAAAAACTCGAGTGCAGGAGCACGTACGTAATATTAAAAAGGGTCTCGAGACCCATAGTGTCTCGTTACATTTTAAAATTTGTCATAATAAAAACCCTAGAGGTCTGCGCTTTTTTGGATTAGAACTTGTGCGCACACCTACTCGTGGAGGGGACTTCATCTCCCTAATAAATAAAAAAGAAGTTGAATGGATGTTCCTTTTAGGAACTATCCAACCCCAAGGGTTGAATGTAGAATGTGACGTTAATGCCTGTCTTTTTTAACACATCTTCCTTTAGCACCTTGTCCCATATATAATAATTTTTTATTTTTTTATCTATTTATGTTTTTATGTGGATTTTATATACATATATTTTTTGTTCATGTGTGTCTGCTTATGTATAATTGGTCTTGCCTTGCACTCCTGTGAAGGATGTCATGACGTAGTAGAAGGGAGGTCTCCTGCTAATTTAAACTCTGTGGAATCCAATCACCAATCAACGCCCCAGACGAAGCATCACAGCGAAACCCGGGTCGGGCATTTCAGAGACTTTAGTCTTGTGGTTTTAGCTGTAATTTTATTTCTCATTAAATAATTTTTATCCGACTCTTTGGTGCGCATCCGTTCCAGTAACCAGTCCTTCTGAGAAGCTGAGGTCTAGTACCATCTAGGTGCAGAAGCATTCCATCCGTCGGATCGATATTTGGAAATTCCTACTTGAGTATCTTGATCCTTGCCTGCTCCACCCGCCCAGCTGCCTGTGAATATTGCACAGATTCCTTCCAGCCTCTCATAAGGGACATCCTGTGAGTATAACCTTACAGCAAGCGTTTTAAGTGTAATTACATGCTACACTATAGTCCTCTCTTTTCAACAGAGTACTATTGAAGACACCATCCATTCATATACGCATTTACTCGCAAGATACCCTGTGAGTATAATCTATTCGCAGGGGCGCTAAGTTTGTGGAACTTGCTACACCATAGTGCGCTTTTTCATTTCAGAACAGATTTCCATACCAGTGTTAAGTTGTGAGGTTGGCTTGTGACCACGTTGATTGAAGATCTACCAAAGGAACTTTTTATTATATATTTTTATTTTTATACAAAAGAATTTTCTCCTGCAGCGCAATCCTTTTCCAAAAATTTACTTATTTGACTTTTCCCACATTGTCTCCGGATTTGCAGCGCTAGAGAAGACAAGTATATCTAACAGAGACTTTACTTTATTTATTTTTCTTAGAGCCATTTTAGCTACCCATAGTCACCATAGTGATCGTGCTATAAGCCTAATATTTTGACTTTGGTGCAGGGAAGGGAATACAGGATAAAGCCACCCTTCTATTTGCGGACAATTCATTATATAATGGTGGGATTACAGCGTAAAGACACCCCCATGCTTCCTTTGGTGTTTACAGAGCTCAGAACATTTCAAAGTTAGTCAGTAGAGATTGCTTAGTGCAGACCTTTGGTTCACTGGGTATACCGAGAGGGAAACTGTTACTTAGGACACCCTACTCATGTGGGCAGGATCCTTAGGGTAGCCGTTTCATGTTTGTCTTTGTATGTCTTATATGTATTTCATGCAGCACTTTGTATTATTTGGGTACCCCAGAGCTTGTTCTCTCCTCCTAAGGCTTAACTCAAAGTAAGGGGAAATGTAACACCCCAGAGTTGTGTTACTACACTCCTCTACCCCGCTACTATCTGTTAAGAGCGTGGATCCGATAAACAACAACACCACTACGTCACATCCGCTTCGTCACATCCGCCCAAAGTTACCGGCACGAAGCCCATTGAGCGCATCACTTCCGCCCATCCTGTCAGTGGTAAGGTCCGTACTAGTATATAGCACCGTCCCACCTTACATCCTCAAGGACGGTGATCCAATATTGATTAGGACTGTCCGTGAGGATGTAAGGTGGGACGGTGCTATATACTAGTACGGACCTTACCACTGACAGGATGGGCGGAAGTGATGTGCTCAATGGGCTTGGTGCCGGTAACTTTGGGCGGATGTGTCGAAGCGGATGTGACGTAGTGGGGACGCCTGGGTTCTGTTAGCTTGAGCCGGGGATGGGCGGAGGTGATTTAACATGCAAATGAGTTAGGTATAGTGTGATAGGTGTTCGGGGCAATCTCCCAGCTGCGGTTGGATTTAAAAGCGGAGTAGTTTGGCTGAATAGACACGCCCCTTCTGAAGAAGCTGAGCGAAACGCGCGTCAGGGGTGCGCTCACCAAGGTCCCAAGGTTGGTTCCCCTTTACTTGTTTTTATATGTGTTTTCCATGCTGGTTGTGTAGTGTTATATGTTGGATGCATTGCATGCTATGGTGCTACTGTTGGGGTGGATGTTCCACACACTGCATCCATTTTATATTTCCATCACAGCTAGCATGGTAACAACTGTATTGTTATTGAAAGCCCACGTCTCCACCTGGCCTGTGTATGAGAACGTTGTTCTCGCTTTAACCATGTGGCTGGCTCAGGCTAGTAGGTGACGTGCGCTTGGGGGATAGATCCATATTGTAACCTTGGTGGGGCGCTGACTTGCAGTGCCACCACATTACTGCTGCTATTTATTTATTCATGTCTACGGTTTTTGTCTTTTATGTGATGAATTAATAAAATATCTTGTGATTTACGTATATGTGTGTTGTTGTTTATCGGATCCATTTGAGTTTTGCTCACACATGGTTTTCTCATTGTTTTTGAGAAGCATTTCGGTTATAATATCTGTTAAGAGCCTTTACACTGTCATCAGATATAATTTATATTATGTCTTCACAACTGTGCATGTAAAACTATGTTAAATGTAAATTTCCTTGTAATTTTCCATGTTCACCAGCAGGTGGCAGCAATGCATTGGTAAGGAACTAGTTATAGTTTAGTGTATCTAGGCTGGAATGTATTATTCCAGCTTAGCTCCCCCTCTGTGGAGGTGTGGACTCTTCCCACATCCTGCAGGATGGGTGGAGAAGGAAGTTAGAGTCAGTGTGCCAGCCACCCCTGTTAGGAAAGGCTGTGTGATAGAGTTCAGGATTCCCCCTGTATAGGGAATAAAGCCAGGGTCTTGTCTCGGCTGAGACATTGATCAAATCCTCAGCCTGAGAACTTGCAGCCTCAGCTGGATGAGAAGAAAGCAGACAACCTCCAGAGTTCCAGGGCAAAAGTATTCCCTGAGAACCTATCTGTGAGTAAAGTCCAGAGACCTAGGAGAAGCCATATTCTTCCTCAGCTAGTCAGTCCCCACAAAGCAGAAGTAAAGAGAAGTGCAGAAGATAAATTCCTGCCACAATTACAGAGCTACTAAGCAGACATCTTTTCCTGCAAGCTCCAGATTTATAGTGCAGAAGATTTATTCCTGCCAACCATTGCCAAAACCTGCTTGGACCAGAGACCAAAGCTGTATACTGCTTGGATACAAGTTATCTTCAGTAAAAAAACATTTGAACTTCATCTTAAGGTCTGGACATCAATTTCTGCTGCAAAATTCCTCTATTACTCCTACTATCACATTTATTGCAAGTGAGCCAGGAGTCCAGCTGTACCCAGGTAGGAGACACCGTTGACACCATTATCACCACCTATAGAGACATTATAGGCCATTACACCACTCTGGCATTCCTAACCTGGGACGTGCGTTATAACACCTTGGGAGGACCCTGTGGTAGTACCCTGCGCACGCTGCAATTGGCGTCATGAGCAAACTATAGACTATTAACCACCCATATTCTGACCCACTGCATAAGTGGCATTGGCAAAGCAGCCATATCAAATTGCCCAATACTTTGCTTATCTCTAATCATTATCAAATCACCTTTATAGTGTGAGGACAAAGGATCGCTATTTGCATTCGCTCGTCCTCATACAGCTGCATTGTTTCTGAGCAGCAGATCACTGTTTTGTTCTGCTGCCCAGAAATGATCATTTATGTGCCTGCATTAGCAAGCATCTCACCCGATTAGCGAGCATTTTACTCGTTCATCGGGTGATCGGCTGCCCATTTAGAGAAGGTTCAAGAAAGCGCAAAATAGGGTAGTACATTCGATTAGATGGTAACAAAGGTGTACACTAAAGGCTCACCTTGCGGGGTTGTGCTAATATAGGCACAACCCTATTGAAGGCTTGTCACACAAGAGTCGGTCCTTGGGTGTGCTGCCGCAGGTCGGGGTTCCTACAGAAGGGATGTCCAGTCCCTCCGGAAAGGTGCTTTAGGTAAAAAGGAAATCCTGCTCCGGCGCTTCAAACCCAATTCAGACAGTCTTGAATGTAGAAAGGTTTCTTTATTCCATAAAAAATGCACACAAGTAAAAACAACGCGTTTCGGGGAGATCGGATCCCCTTCATCTGGTTGACCTGATGAAGGGAATCTGAACTCCCCGAAACGCGTTGTTTTTACTTGTGCACATTTTTTATGGAATAAAGAAATCTTTCTACATCCAAGACTGTCTGAATTAGGTTTGAAGTGCCGGAGCAGGATTTCCAGTCAGATTTTCGCTCATTCCTGAAAATCTACCCAATTATCTGCCTGTTTAAATCCACCCTTATAGCCTAGTCGGAATAAAACTGGTTGTTCATACACTAGCTGACACCAAAGAGCAAATGCATGCATGGAACTGTACATAAAGCACAATATAGTGTGAAAGCGCTCTCCATCTGTCAAACACCTTAAATGCTGTGGTTTCCATTGGGCACCAAGCAACTCCAGTCAGAGAATATGTAACTGCACAATACTGGTATCTAACCATTATTTGGTGACCCCCACCACCACCACTACCTTACCATGGTGCTTTTGTCCCTGAATTTTTAAGACTCTAACAATGAACATGACTACTTGTGCTGCATTGATGGGTCAGTTAAGAGATCCTGCCATTCTGCTAAAAAGGATGGGGTGGTGCAACCAAAAAGGCACTATTACTGTGTGAGCAACAAGGGTGATGATGTTTACAATGCCTGGCCCTGTAAATCAAAGTGCAGAGGGCACGGCAGTTGCAGAGAGAGCTGAGTCTCTAGGTGTAACGGCAACGCCCTCGTTGCTCCTAGAGGCTCATTTGCATATATTACAACATTATTTTTCTTAGCAATGCGGGCACATAGGAACATGGACCAACACAGATGCCTTCAGCTGCCATGCGCACATGTAACAGGTCAGCCACTTTCATAGGCACAAAACTGCTGACAGATGCTCTTTAATATCCTTTCTATTTTTTAATCTCCTATAAATGAATATACATCTCCCATCTTCCGAGGTATCCACCTCAATCTAGTATAAAAATTGATCATGAACTGTTGAACCAAACTATTTATTCAATTCCCAAAAAAAAGACTTTAATCTATTCCCATCAAACAACTGATGCATATAGCGAATTCCTTTCCTCAACCATTCTGCATATCCTAAAATTTATGTGCCTGTGATATGTTCAATATATTATACAGTACCATATTGGTGTCTTTGAAGAAAAAAAAAATCCCCCCCCCCCCCCCTCCTCAAAGGCTATGTACACCTTCGGAGGCAATTTTTTTTTATGATTGCATATTACTCATTTTTGGCTGAATATCATTTTTTCAATTGGCCTTTATTCAAATTATTGAGCAGTTTTGTCACAAAGGGTTAACTGTTTTTCTAGCTGTGTGACTGGTACTTGGTCATCTAATAAACCTTATCTCTAAATTACTAAGATGTCATAAACACTTATTTAAGTCACTTTCTTATCGGTACGAAAAAAGGAAGCCATATTTTTAAAGAAGACCAATTTAAAAAATGATTTTTTAGCTCAAAATGAGTACCATGCAATAATTTAAAAAAAATTGTCCTCAAAGCTGTACATAGCCTTTAAATTCTTCTAAAAGAAAAATTATTGTGTAACATAACTCTTTTTAGGCTAAAAGCAGTTCATACATTTGTAAACATGGGATAAATGAATGGTGTGGAGGGAACTCCAATATTTGGTGTTGCAAGGAAACGTACAATATTATACAGTACAAACCAAAAGTTTGGACACACCTTCTCATTCAAAGAGTTTTCTTTATTTTCATGACTATGAAAATTGTAGATTCACACTGAAGGCATCAAAACTATGAATTAACACATGTGGAATTATATACATAAAAAAGTGTGAAATAACTAAAAATATGTTGTATTCTAGGTTCTTCAAAGTAGCCACCTTTTGCTTTGATTACTGCTTTGCACACTCTTGGCAATCTCTTGATGAGCTTCAAGAGGTAGTCACCTGAAATGGTCTTCCAACAGTCTTGAAGGAGTTCCCAGAGATGCTTAGCACTTGTTGGCCCTTTTGGCTACACTCTGTGGTCCAGCTCACCCCCAAACCATCTTGATTGGGTTCAGGTCCGGTGACTGTGGAGGCCAGGTCATCTGGCACAGCACCCCATCACTCTCCTTCATGGTCAAATAGCCTTTACACAGCCTGGAGGTGTGTTTGGGGTCATTGTCCTGTTGAAAAATAAATGATGGTCCAACTAAATGCAAACCAGATGGAATAGCATGCCGCTGCAAGATGCTGTGGTAGCCATGCTGGTTCAGTATGCCTTCAATTTTGAATAAATACCCAACAGTGTCACCAGCAAAGCACCCCCACACCATCACACCTCCTCCTCCATGCTTCACGGTGGGAACCAGGCATGTAGAGTCCATCCGTTCACCTTTTCTGCACAAAGACACGGTGGTTGGAACCAAAGATCTCAAATTTGGACTCATCAGACCAAAGCACAGATTTCCACTGGTCTAATGTCCATTCCTTGTGTTCTTTAGCCCAAACAAGTCTCTTCTGCTTGTTGCCTGTCCTTAGCAGTGGTTTCCTAGCAGATATTCTACCATGAAGGCCTGATTCACACAGTCTCCTCTTAACAGTTGTTCTAGAGATGTGTCTGCTGCTAGAACTCTGTGTGGCATTGACCTGGTCTCTAATCTGAGCTGCTGTTAACCTGCGATTTCTGAGGCTGGTGATTCGGATGAACTTATCCTCTGCAGCAGAGGTGACTCTTGGTCTTCCTTTCCTGGGGCAGTCCGCATGTGAGCCAGTTTCTTTGTAGCTCTTGATGGTTTTTGTGACTGCACTTGGGGACACTTTCAAAGTTTTCCCAACTTTTCGCACTGACTGACCTTCATTTCTTAAAGTAATGATGGACACTCGTTTTTCTTTACTTAGCTGCTTTTTTATTTCCATAATACAAATTCTAACAGTCTATTCAGTAGGACTATCAGCTGTGTATCCACCTGACTTCTCCACAACGCAACTGATGGTCCCAACCCCATTTATAAGGCAAGAAATCCCACTTATTAAACCTGACAGGGCACACCTGTGAAGTGAAAACCATTTCAGGTGACTACCTCTTAAAGCTCATCAAGAGAATGCCAAGAGTGTGCAAAGCAGTAATCAAAGCAAAAGGTGGCTACTTTGAAGAACCTAGAATATGACATATTTTCTGTTGTTTCACACTTTTTTGTTATGTATATAATTCCACATGTGTTAATTCATAGTTTTGATGCCTTCAGTGTGAATCTACAATTGTCATAGTCATGAAAATAAAGAAAACTCTTTGAATGAGAAGGTGTGTCCAAACTTTTGGTCTGTACTGTATATCTAGAGATATTTATTCACAATATATTAACAATAAAATCTGAATATACTTCAAAGGGAAATACATAAGTATAAGGATAAAAAATGTAAAATGCGCAAATGCCACGTGGGACATCGCGTTGGACGCCGAAGCGGACCAGCAAATACAGCACATCGGCTAGTATACTGGTCATACAAAAGGACTGGTAATGTAACAATTCATACAAGTTACACTAACCACTAATATTTGGAGACTGTTAAATAATGTCCAGCAATAAGACTGAAGGACTAACCACAACTACTAATTGCGTTGCTATACAGAAAGGACATTCATCTTATCTTTTCTGACACAGTATTCTTACACAGAGGCCAACCTGCACTGTGGTGTGGTATATAAAGAGTATGGTATAAAACTAATCGGGTATATAGGAGCTATGTGATTATATGAATGAATATAAAATGCATTTTTCATATTATATATATAGTACTGTCTATACCTATCTCATTCATCAAAAAAAAAAAACGTTGATTTGCTCTTTTATTCAAGAAAGATTATATATCGGTCTGATACTCAGTCATCATAGCATGTTTAATATATACCACATATTATGATATATTTGCAAATCATGGTCTCTTTAAGAATGGCATACACATTGTAACATTATATTAAGGTGTATAGATATTTTCTTTTATCATATATCTAACCTATTTATATTGCTATGACAATTCCTATGCTCAACTTTTTACTTTTTTATACTGTTTAATTTTTTTGCAATTTTTTTGTTACTTTTTCATTTTTTTGCACATTTTATATTTTTACATTTTTTATCTTTATATTTGTGTATTTGCCTTTGAAGTATATTCAGATTTTATTGTTAATATGTATTGAATTAATATCTCCAAATACATAATATTGTACGTTTCCTTGCAACACCAAATATCGGAGTGCCCTCCGCACCGTTCGTTTATCCTATATTTAGTTCTTAGTAACGGCAGAGGGTGTGCCATGGAGAGAGCACCTACTCTGTGGATTGGGGACAGCAGAGCCACTGTAACTAACTAACATTTGTAAACATGTTAACCAGATGTGGTCTTTAGATATTGGCATCAAAGAAAAACATTAAAAGCAACTTGCAATCCAGCAAGTTAAAAAGTCTGCAGCCTTTCAGTTCATTTGGGAGGGTATTGTAAGGTTACTCACAGTGCTAGGATGAAGCCTTGGCTTTCACTCTTTCCCACATTTCATCTTCTGCTACCTTTGTCTTTTTGTATTTCTTCTCTAAAGGGTTGCTCAATGATTTTCATGGAATAAAGAAACCCAAATTGTACATCAAGACACATTTCTATCATATTCCCACACAGTTAATAGAATAAAAGTTTTTTCCCCCCAGCTGCCAGGTTTAATGTTTTTTTTTTTAAGGTGCCGACAAAATGAAAGCTGTAATGTCATATTATATCTTCATTGTACCTATGTAAGGGCCGAGTAAATCTAATTTCCTTCTTGCATTTGTTTCCACTCTATCCAAAGTGCTTTTTGCTAGGCGACAATTAGTGCACAACTGAATGCAACTTATTTGTTTTAGTCGAAAGGCCAGAATTGCTTATAGGGAGAGCAAGACAAAAATTTCCCAGGGGTATCCATTGCTTAGATACCTCAACCACTCGGTTGTCTCCAGCCCTTCTAAATTTCCCAGTAGCTAGATTTCATGTGTACCTTCAACAGTATAATGGTCCGGCCACACGGTCAGGTTTCGGCATGCAGTTTTGGAAGCCAAAACCAGAAGTAAACTAAAAAAAATAGAAGTCATATCTATCTTGTATACTTTTCTCCTTTTATGATCCAATCCAGATATTAGCTTCCAAAACTGCATGCAGAATCCATGATTCTGAGTTTATGTGCTTCCACAAAATACAACTGTATTGTTTCCATGTGTTATCCGTTTTTCAAAGACTAGAGGAGGAAAATGTCATTATTTTAGCCCCAACCCCCCTAGAAACCCCCCTAGGAAAATCATGTGATTGCCCCAGCGCCATTTCCTACTGTTTTCACAGTGAGAGAGTTTGTTTAGATTCTCCTGCTTGACATTGGTTTCTGCTGATTTCTTCCCAATCAATATGTCGAAAACCCCTGTGGTTAAGGTCCTCCTATACTGTCTTCTTTCTTTGTAATAGAGACAGCAGTCAGCTATTCTGGATGAGGAGCCAAGAAGGAGGTGCAGGGCTGCCCCCATTATCTCTCAGCGGTTCAGGAAAGAACACTTCAGTACCCGGTACACCAACCTGTGGCAGCATCCTGAGAAATTCCACAGTTACTGTTGATTTCCTGCTGGCATCTCTGCATCCTGGCCACACCTTCGAGGACACCACCATGAGGGGCAGCATTACTCCAGAGGAAAGTCTCATCGTCACCCCGAAGAAAAGACCCTTTCACCCTCATTTTCCGTCATGTTGACATTTGCATCACAGCTCTTTGGGTTCCCATTGGCGATCTCTATGTTCTCTCGGATCCTTCGTCATGCTTGTGAAGTCATTTGGCAGCAACTCCGTGAAGTGGTGATGCCACAGCCCAAGGCAGAAGATTATCTACAAATCGCCGAGGGCTAATATAATTCAGCGCAGTTTCCAAACTGCATTGGGGCATTGGATGGCAAACAAATCTGTGTTAAGAAGCTGCTTAATCACAGTTCCAGTACATCAATTATAAGCAATATTTTTCAGTGGTGCTGTTGGCCTTGGCTAACAGTAACTATAAAAGTAAGTAACTATAGGTTTATTAAATATGAAGTAATGTCGCACTAGAGTGGGGTGGAGATCCAGCAGAGGTGCTCCCACTAACAGACAACACCCAGTCTGATAAAGATAAATATGATAGAAAATGGAAGTGGGGCACTCTCTATAAGTAAAGGGATCTTTTATTGATAATAACAAGATTAACAGTAAAATTGGCAATAAGTATCACAGTAATAGTAAAAATCAGCAATAATGTAAAAATCAGCAGAGGATAAGTGGTCAATAATAGTGGTATAAAATGGTAGTGATATTACATTCAATGGTATATTAAAACCTAAAACAATAAAATCGACATTAAAAGACAGTGAGTTGGAATATTCGATAAATAATCGAAAAATAATCGAAAGAAGGTGGTCATAAAGGTATTATTCGATGGTAATTTAGCGATCGCTTCCTATACAAATACAGCGAGACGCCGCTGTGTGTATGAGCAGTTGAAACATTGTCTTTACAAACTATCGAATGCCACATACGCTTTGAACTTTGGCTATTATAATGAATGTGTGTTAAAGGACTGGCCATGAGTCGATATTTAGTCTAACTATTCGGCAGAAAGCGATTATTCATATCATTGAATATTTTCCATTGGAAAAACGCATCGAATGATTACCATCGAATAATACCTTTATGACCACCTTCTTTCGATTATTTTTCGATTATTTATTGAATATTCCAACTCACTGTCTTTTAAGCCATCTGTATATTGGGATCTACATTTATGTCAATTTTATTGTTTTAGGTTTTAATATACCATTGAATTTAATATCACTACCATTTTATACCACTATTATTGACCACTTATCCTCTGTTGATTTTTACATTATTGCTGATTTTTACTATTACTGTGATACTTATTGCCAATTTTACTGTTAATCTTGTTATTTTCAATAAAAGATCCCTTTACTTATAGAGAGTGCCCCACTTCCATTTTCTATCAACTATAGGTTTATGACTGTGGATATTGGAGCCTATGGAGGAACATCTGATCCCCATATCTTCTGTGTTTCAAGAATGGGTGAATGGTTTCAGGCCAACCAGCTTGCCCTTGCAGAGCTCAGAAGACTGCTTGGATCTGCAGGACCACTGGCTCCATTTGTGATTGTGGCTGACGAAGGGTTTGTGTTGTCACCCCACATGATGCAGCCCTTAAACTATCGGTTAAAAAAGGTCCATCGGTATGAAATACTTGTGTTCATGTCATCCTTACAGAAGGATCGGGAGAAGGCCATCCTGACGAGTCAAGTCTGTGTGTTCCTAACCAACTTCATCAGGATTCACGATACTTTCTCAGATGCTGACCTGGACTAATATCTGACATCATCACTGTTGGTTTGGACCAGACCCTGCGTGGACAACCTGTAAAGTCAGGACTGGCTATTCAGGAACTGAATGGGACTATGTCAGCAGTCCTCAGGGAACAGTGCCATGGCAGATGGATGCTATTCATGGCAGTTGCTGATTTGATCTGGGCTCTGGATATTTTAGTTTATCTGTTCTTCTAGTTACAGTAGCTTTCCAGTTCTTGTTAGTGTAGGTTCTCACAAGAGAATGAGGACTCTTCACATGGGCTTGTGAGCAGGGGATATTACAGTCTAAATTCCACTTTCAATCCAATTTTTAGGATTGAACGTGTGAAAATAATGTACTTATTTCTAAACAATAACAATATGAAATAAAATTTGGTGTAGAATACCCTTTAATAGCTCATTACAACCGACCCCGGCAATTAACAGCTTGCAAACAAGTGACAGTACATGATTTTAAAATTTTGTAAGAGAATTGTATCTAAACTCCATTTTTAAGGGGTTGACAAAAAGAGAAGTGTAGTACCCCAGACCTGGGGGTACTACTATTACAGTGACCAGGTTTGGGGTGGCCCCAATGCTACGCTGGGTCTCCCGGTCTACCGAGAAGAAGGGTTTGATGCTGAGGAAAGGCCTGAGCTAGCAGTCCCCCTCTCTCTCTCTCAAAAGAGACAAAAATATGTTTTTAGACATAATAACATAGCAGCACCTGGCATTCAAAAGGTCAGTCTATCTTGTTTTGGTGGTAAACAAGTTTGGCTTTTTCCCTCCAAAACATGCTCTTCTTTAAACCCTAAGGTAACTGTGGAACATTACAAGCTTCTCATTATTAGCTAGAAGGCCCAAAAGTCTCTCAGTATTCATTAACCTTTTCTACAGTGCCATGCAAACATAGTACAAATGAACAGGATATATATCACAACAAACATATAAAATACAGTTACACAGTATTAAACATGTATAAATCGGTGCAAGTTAACCCTTTAAAGTGAAATAAAGTAAGGAGTTGATGACTTTGCATACGGGAAGGCAAATGTCCACAAAAGTTCAGACTTCAAAGTACCCCGGCTCCAGGGCACTACACTATGGTAAATGGTTTGTAGTTTATTGCAATGTAATGAAATGTCATGCTATGTATATTGTTCACCAGCAGAAGAGGTACGGTTGGCAGTGTTTTTCAGCAGGAATGGGACTTACCATCCCATTCCTCACCTCTTGGTAGGAGTGGGCTTGTCCAACTTCCTGCCAAGGGAGGGGCAGAGCTAGTTAGAGCAGTTTAGAGTCATAGAATGGAAAGAGAGGAGTGACCTGAAAGTTTGCATGGTCCCAGGCTTCAAAAGATATATAAACTACAACATATGTGTGTCAGCAGAGTGATAAAGCAATCAAACTATTAAGATTCCATTGCAAGGTGGTGGGAGACACATTAAGACACCATCACCGTAGTTCAGTATAGGCATAGCCTGCATCATACAATGAACACCTACATCTACAGGTGCCAGAGTCCAGCCGTAGGGAAGGGAATCAGGAGAGAGAGACATTGTCAGCTAGAAAACTTCTAAGCATCACCTTCTGCCACATTCCCAGCCACCATACCTCACTATCTAGGAGGAGAGAATTGCACTTGGTATGAAATGCTGCTGGACATGCTGCTATGTTTTTTTGCACATAGTAAAGACAGATGTTATACTATCTCTGCCTGGTTCCGTCACATTACCTTTTGCACATTACCTTTTAAACCCCAGGGAGTGATGGCCTGAGGTAGGACACAAAAACATATTTTTAAGGCCACTACTACTCCCATCCTCTGCACTGGCTATTCTGGGGCTCACAGCAGAAGCCAACAAATTGCTGCATTAAAGGGTGTGTCTCACTTCAGACATTGGTGGCATATCACTAGGATCAACCACCAATGTCATATGGGTGTGGTCCCAGCTCTTGGACCTGCTCCTATCTAAAGAATGGTGGCCCTGAAGTGAAGGAGAATATTGCTTAGACACGACTTGCTCTCCATTAATTTCTCTGGGAGTTCCAAAAATAGATGAGCTAGCGTGCTCAGCTATTTTCAAAACTCCCATACAAATGAATGGAGAGCCAGTCATGTCCTAGCGATATGCCACCAATGTCTGAGGTGAGACAACCCCTTCTGATAACCTATCCTCTGGTCATCAGCATTGTAATGATTTATAATGCTGTGTAACCCTTAAAGTCCAGGAATCTACTGAGTTATTCTGACATAATGTAGTGTAATACATAATATAGTGTAATACAATACACCAATTTTAATAAATCTCCCCCATATCATTTATTTTTGCTGTTCTGCTATACTTAAAAACCAGAAACAATGCAGAAGTAATATGCAGTAAGTAAATATTGGGTATGTGTGATAGTTTCTCTTCAAAATGTGTGGTCTCACTTGTAGTGAGGGAACAGTATAATTATAACTGCTTTTTTCTGCACCACTGCTACAAACAAGATAGAATCCTTGTAATTTGGAAGCAGAAGTAGTGCTCACACAAATTCAGCTAATTTTTCAAACAGCACATCATTCAGAGATTCCAGGAACAGGGCCCTGCCAATGTCATAATATTGATCTATCTTGAGGACAGCTCACCAAAATCCAGATACTACACAAGCCTCGCTGCAATAACAAAACATTTCCCTGCATACAAGACAAGAAACCAAATAAAGTTTGAAACAAAAACATTTATTAAACAAAAATGTAAAAAAAAAAACTTTAGAGTTCAAAAAGTTCATGAGTGAATGATCCTCCATGATCTTTGCTCTCCTTAAGAACTCTGGAATTGACCAGTATATGGCCTCCTTTGAGAGTTATTTAATCCTGTCTGTAAAATGTTTCCCAGTCTTGGGAGTAAAGGAGGGTACTCATATGTACCCTTGGGGAGTGTGGCCTGGCTTGCAGGTGGTGATCCAAGATAATGCAATTTCAGTGCTCCACATACTGCTATAGCTTCATTGATTCTTGGTGTCCAGCATAAATGTCCATTAAGCTGGTTATGAGGCCTGTGCATCTCATGTGGCGTTCTGCTGGCACACATCGAAGGTAGGGGGGCGAGACTCCAACAAAGTCTCCTTGTGTGCCTCAGCACTGTTCAGTTGAGATACTCGAGCATACAAGCATTAATCATAGCCCGAATATCTGAACCTGAAACAGGCTGAGGGCACCCCCTCTTTTAACGTTCTGGACAGCTTTGAAATCTCTCTGGTATGTCTTCTTCAAATAGGGCTTTCGTTTTTGGTTCAGTAACTATATCTTTGGGAGCTGTAGGCTGTGTAGTGGAGGTGCTGGCAGCTAAAGACTCAGTGACTGGGACAAGTATTTGCATCTCCTCATCCAATTGCTCCTTGCCAACATCCTCCTTCAGATTGTTAACAGTGCTGTAAAAAATAAAAAGAATCATAATTTGGGAAGAATAAACATTGGTGAAAGCTTTGAGCTCTGAGAACCTTATTGAGTCTGTACAGCCAGAAAGATATTACTTAGGAGACTGTTCCAGCATAAATGTTGGCTGTCGGCAATGCAGCACTATTTGCCTAGCTGAAAGCTGGCATTTATGTCAGATAGAGGATGGTTCACCGCTGGATGCCATTATAGTCAATAGGGATCCAGCGTTGAACTGTAGAATACGGCAGTGCCGGATTCGCTGAACTCCAGCAGACTGTTCTCTACCAGCAAATAATGGCAATAAGGAGAGGCATAGGGTAGTACGTCAAGTGAACGTGAAAGCCACAATTAGTAAAAAATTGTTTGCTCACCTTTTGGGGTTGCACCAAATTGGGTGCAACCACAATGAGGGCAAATTAGAAGTAGTCAACGGATGGTGCAGCCTAAACTTGTCCAATCGCCTATGGTGGAAGCCACATTGCCGATCGGGTAAACAGTAGGAGTGAGAAGATGCCAGACCATAAGGCCGAGCGTGTGAACAACAGAGGACGTACTTGGACAACTGGTAGAATAACAATGTTGAGTTTATTGTATGACAACGCGTTTCGGAGTACAACTGTCCCCTTTATCAAGTCTAAAAAGGATAAACGAATATAAATACAGAGAAATGTACAAAAATCTGTATAAATATACACATGCACATGCAATTAATTATGCAAAACAAAAATATATGTATAAATATATATATGTATAATAGATGTATATTATGAAAACTGTATAAAATATGTAAAAAAAAAATAATTATATATATATATATATATATATATATAAACATAAACATCTTTCATATATGGGAACACATACAATGGAATAAAACAAATTTTTATAAAAATATTTTTTTCTGAGGGTACATCAATATAAGTATATCAATAAAAGTATTAGTATAAGATTCAAAATACATAAAACAAAACTGGGCTATGTGGCAATGTAAAAGAAATATATACATATATAAAAAGATTATGTGTATATATTTATTGGTAGACCCCCTGATGGAGAGGCTATAAGAGGGATAAGTTAATAGTGATATAATGTATATGTTGGTGGTTAATATATGTAGGTGTTTGGTAAGGCTGGGCTGAGGGCATGATGATGGGAAAGGATGCAGTATGATGGTGCTGGGAATGGAGGTAAGGGGAAGGGTGTGTGGTACCTGAATAGAAGTCAGCTGTGTGTGGGCGCATGGGCAATTAAAAGTTGCAAGTTGGGAAGGAGTAGCGGGGATGGTGGGGTGTGTCGATTTGGGGTGGCTGTGACAAATTCAGGGGGGGTGTGTGGGGTGAGGTTTTGGTTTATTAAAAGCATTTGCTTTCAAGGCTCTCATTTAGTCCATACGGTTCTAAAGTCTGTAATTTAAAGATCCAGAACATTTCTCTTTTTTGCAATGTTCTGAATCTATCTGAGGAGCTTTCGGTGATACGTTCAATGGGTGTGATGGCCAGTTTTAGAGGATCTTTGTTGTAAGTAGAGAGGAAATTTCGAGAGACACTGTGTTGGAGGTACCCTCGCGTGATGTTCCAACGGTGCTTGTTGACTCGTTCTCTGAGGGACTGGATGCTACGGCCCACATATTGTAGTCCACATTCACATTCAAGCAGGTAAATGATATATGTGGAGGGGCAGTTCAAAAAGCTTTTGATGGGGAAAACTTCTCCTGTTGTGTTACTTTTGAAATTCTGCACACAGTTTGAAATGTTAGTACAGCATTTGCAGAGATTATGTCCACATTTATAACTACCCACATAATTTGGGAAGCACCCCACATTAGTTGAGGGTGTGGTCCCCTTTCGCTTTTTAAGCGTGCTTGGTGCTAGTATCATTATGTTCTTCAGTGTTTTTGCTCTCCTGAAGGTGACCTGTGGTCTAGAGGGTATGATTTTTTTGAGATATGGGTCATTTGTTAATATGTGCCTGTTTTTGGTAAGGATGGTTCTTAGAACCTCGTGATTAGGATTGTAAGTGGTGATAAAAAAAAGATTTGTATTTTTCCATATTTCCCGACTCTGGAGATGTTTTCTTCTCTTTGGTGTTCAAATATTCTTCCTGAACATTCTTCTTGAACACCAAAGAGAAGAAAACATCTCCAGAGTCGGGAAATATGGAGAAATACAAATCTTCTTTTATCACCACTTACAAACCTAATCACGAGGCCATAAGAGAGTTTTTGCTGGATCCGTCACGGATCAGCAAAAACCCTTCTGTCATGATAATACAACTGTCTGCATCCGTTATTATCTTTAAAAAAGCCAAGATGGATCCATCTCTAAAACCATTAAAAGTCAATGTGGGATGGATCCGTTTTCTATTGTGTCCAAGAAAACAGATCAGTGCCCATTGACTCACATTTTGTTTTAGGACGGATCCATCTTGCTCTGCACCACATTGTGGACAGAAAAACGCTGCTTGCAGCATTATTCTGACCACGATGGGGACGCAGCCAAACAGAACGGAATACATTCTGGTGTACTCCGTTTAGTTCATTTCAGTTTTGTCCCCATTGACAATAAATGGGGACAAACGGAAGTGTTTTACCCCGCTATTGAGATCCTATGACGGATCTTAGTAGCGGAAAGGGAAAGAGCAAATGTGAAAGTAGCCTTACCTGCACCATTTGCAAACGATGGGCCAGCTGCCGACATCTTGCTTGAAGATCCTGCACGGCAGCGTGATGACATCATCGCGGAACGCGCAAAATTTTGCACCAGATCTTCAAGCAAGATGGATCAGGTAAGAATGATTTGTTTTTTAAATTTAGACTTTTATCTATATCAGATGCCGAGATCATGTATGAATGCGGCTTCTGAGGGATTCAATGACACGGAGCGGCGCTCGCTGTCATTGCACCCACTACTTACAAAGAAATGCACTTTGTGATGACAGAATTCACCACAAAACAAATGTTTTTGTAAAATTCGACTAAGTAGTTGAATTGAACTTTAAAAAAATTTGCTCATCTCTAGTCAGAATGTTTATAGTGTATAGTAAAGCTCTGTTTGCTGTAATGAAATTCATGTGCCCCTGACTGCCTGATTTCTGCACCATCGAAGAACCTGCAAGGTGTGGCTTCCCTCTTCACCCTTAGGCCTCTTTCACACGGGCGTTGCGGGAAAATGTGCGGGTGCGTTGCGGGAACACGCGCGATTTTTCCGCGCTAGTGCAAAACATTGTAATGCGTTTTGCACTCGCGTGAGAAAAATCGCGCATGTTTGGTACCCAAACCCAAACTTCTTCACAGACGTTCGGGCTTGGGATCGGTGTTCTGTAGGGAAAATAATAGCATTCTGAATACAGAATGCATAGTACAATAGCGCTGGAGGGGTTAAAAAAATATATAATAATTAAACTCACCTAATCCACTTGATCACGCAGCCGTCATCTCTTCTGTCTTCATCTTAGCTGTGTGCAGTAACAGGACCTGTGGTGACGTCACTCCGGTCATCACATGATCCATCACATGATCTTTTACCATGGTGATGGATCATGTGATGGACCATGTGATAACCGGAGTGACATCACCACAGGTCCTGTTACTGCACACAGCTAAGATGAAGACAGAAGGAGATGCCGGCTGCACGATCAAGTGGATTAAGGTGAGTTAAATTATATATTATTTTTTTTAACCCCTCCAGCGCTATTTTACTATGCATTCTGTATTCAGAATGCTATTATTTTCCCTTATAACCATGTTATAAGGGAAAATAATAATGATCGGGTCTCCATCCCGATCGTCTACTAGCAACCGTGCGTGAAAATCGCACCGCATCCGCACTTGCTTGCGGATGCTTGCGATTTTCACGCAACCCCATTCATTTCTATTGGGCCTGCGTTACGTGAAAAACGCTAAATATAGAGCATGCTGCGATTTTCACGCAACGCACAAGTGATGCGTGAAAATCACCGCTCATGTGAACAGCCCCATAGAAATGAATGGGTCGGGATTCAGTGCTGGTGCAATGCGTTCAACTCACGTGGAATACTCGCCCGTGTGAAAGGGGCCTTACACTACCTATATTAATTAGCATTGCAATTTATGGAATATACCTGCTGATTCTTCTGCTGAGTAACACAAGAGTTTAATGTTGGTTAGAATTCAGTAGTGAGAAGGACTTATACCTCCCTCGTTTTTATGTTCTGTATCGGTCCAAGGCTTTCAATAAGGAGCGTTAATTAGGATCTTTACAGCTACAAATGTGTAAATAATGGATTCTGAAATAAATCCTAGCACTATAAATGGAGAATTTTCCGTAGCTGGCGATACAAATGTTTCTTTTTAATGTTTTCATTATTTACATATCGTTCTACAGATCTTGTTTATTTCCCGACAACCGAGAGATATGAGCTTGAACTTTAAACTGAGTAAATTACGTTCCTGGATAAGATGGTAATTGCAGAGTGTTTCGAAGACTATCATAGCTGTGAAATATTGATTTTTTCATCTCCGCTGCTAAGTCTCACTAGATAGCAGAGTGACAGAGGGATAAAAAAAAAAGAGGACAAAACTGTGAAATGTGTGGCATTGATTAAGTGGTAGAAGACTTTCTGCTTGTGCTAGACATCGATTCCCACCCTGGATCCCTGTTTGGACTGATTGATGGCATTGTAGTTTCATGTCATCTGGAACTACAATCATATTTTACCACCATGCTTGTGAGGACTCGGCTAAATGAGAACAATTGGACCAAGAGGCTGTCCGTCACATTTCACTGATTTATTGAACATGGCGTTCCAGTTATATTGCGTTCTGCCTAAAAGTATCCATAATTAAAGTGGATTGCTTAAATGTGTGAAGGTGAGCAAACACCATGTTCAGGGCTCTTGTTTATTGGAAAAAATAAGCCAGGCTGCTTCACTTTTTCCAGATAGAAAGTAAACTCCAGTATTTTCAGAGTAGCAGTTTGTTTGCACTCCAATTAAGTAGTATATAGGCAAGGTTACTTATGTCAGAATGAATACTTTTTCATGACTGGTTGCAATTTATCAAAGTTGAATATTTTTTAAAGGGTTTTTTTCTGCCCTCTGGATAGGTAATCAGTATCTGATCATCGGGGTGAGATACCTGGTACCCCAGTTGATCAGCTGTTTGAGAAGGCATCATCGCTCGCAGTAGTGCTGCGGCTTTCTCGCAGCTTTTTGCGTTCACATGGCCGAGGTGCAGGTCAGCCCTGTTGAAGTGAATGGGGCTCAGCTGTGATACCAAGCACAATGTATGGCTTTAGACTACACTGATCAGATACTGATGACCTTTACAGAGTATAACATTCTCGGAAAACCCCTTAAATGGTTTTTGAGAATTGTGAACATTAAAGGAGTTTTCCGGGAGTCGAAAAAAGTCTCCTTTTTTTTCCCCCCTAAAAGCAGTTCCAGTCTTGTGTATGAGCTTTGTCTAGTGATACATCTCCTTCATATACAAGTGAATGGGGCTAAGCTGCATTACCAGACACACATAGTGTATATACCGTATATAATAGCGAGAGGGAGGGAGATTTCCATAGAAAATCCAATTAGAATTAAATGGTTTTCCCTGGAGTAAAATATTGCTGACCTATCCCCGCATAGGTCATTGGCAGCGTGGTGGCTCAGTGGTTAGCACTGGTTCCTCTTATTTCTGGGGTACTAGGCCATGTACAACATCTGCATGAAGTTTGTATGTTCTCAACGTGTTATCGTGGGTTTCCTCTGGGTACTTCAGTTTCCTCCCACACTCCAAAGACATACTGATAGGGACCTTAGATTGTGAGCCCCATTGGGGACAGCCTGATGCTAATGTCTGTAAAGCACTGCGGAATATAGTATATAGAATATAGTAGCGCTATGTAAATGCATAAAATAAATTGGGGTTGGGGTCCAACTTCGGCACCTCTGCAAATCAGCTGTGTGATGGGGTCACGATGCTCAATGAAGTGCAGCGGCCTCTATATAGGTCAGTGATGTCGCATGTGTGGGCTGCAATACAGAGCATATCCACTATACAATGTATGGCACTGTGTTTTGTATACTGTGAGAAGGTCCCACTCCTACTGGAGCAGCGGGTTAAATGAAAGGAGACCTCAAGCAAGAAACCTGAAGCCTAAAGGTTGAACATCACCCCTTGGTCAAAGAGATTCCTCATGTATATGAACTGTAAGTAGTTAAAAATTGCACCTTTAAGAAATAGTACCTCTGTGGAGAACTAATATGCTTGATGTGCCCTTTAAGAGACTTACCGTAAATAAAATCCTTAACTCCTCCTCCTGTCTAGCGCAGGACTAGCCGTGGGAGGGAGGTTATGGCAAAGCTAACTTACAGAAAACTGCAAGAGAAAGCCTATGGTAACTACTCTAATGGTCAGTGTGAAAACTGGAATATTTCAAGACGTGTATGTGAATTGTGAAGCAATAAAAAAAAATTGTATTTAAAAATTAAGCTTATATTAAAACCTGATTTTAATGACACATCATTCTATGGCATTATTCTCTCTTTAAGAGATAGAGATAGAAATAAAACGGAGTAACAGTAGGTCACAGAGGCTATGTGGGAGGACTCCTCACCTAAAGTTATCTGGGACAGATAGACATAAAGAGATACATTATAAAAATATTCTATGCTATGTGCTATATGAATCATCTCAAAGCTATTTCCATTCAACACTACGAATTTACTTAAACATTTACCAGTTGGCTCAGATAAGTGAAAGGATGATGGTTGTATACAGGGGCAATGTTCCATATTGTTGTCTAGGGATACACATATAGCAACTCATTTGCAATGTTGTGAGTAGCTTTATTCTTCAGCTTTCTACGAGAGTAAAGAATGTGGACAACATGTCATCTAATAGGACTGTTGCTAAGAGAAGGTAGCATACCACAACCTGAAAGTGAATTTTATTCAGTTCATTGAGTTTTTTAATACTAAGCTTTTATGTTGTAAAATTTCAAAGGGGACAAAAGAGGAGAGCTCCAAATGCCTTGTATACTACGGAGTTAAAGGGGTCATCCGAGATGTTTATGTACATCAGTGTTGAGCACGAATATTCAAAAAGCAAATTTTTATTGTGAATATCAGCACATCGAGAATTCGCGAATATTTAGACTATAGCGCTATATATTCGTAAAGTCGAATATTCGTCACTATCCAATGGATGGCTCTGTGCTTGGGAAGCTATGAAGAGGCAGCAGCGCTCACCAGAGAAAAAGCGGCTTCTTCAAACAGCTAATCATTGAGGGTGCTGGGTGTTCCCCACCAATCTGATATTGATGACCTATCCTAAGGATAAGTCATCAATGTCATAATCTTGGAAAAACACCTTTAAATAATAAAATTCTTGCTGCCTGCAGGAGGAGCTTAGCAATTTTTTGCATACAGATTTATTACTGAGTTTATTGTAAGCCAT
The DNA here is from genome assembly GCF_014858855.1 of Bufo gargarizans. Taxonomy (NCBI): domain Eukaryota; kingdom Metazoa; phylum Chordata; class Amphibia; order Anura; family Bufonidae; genus Bufo; species Bufo gargarizans. The sequence goes on along the minus strand of NC_058089.1, from coordinate 91,873,606 downwards.
ATGCACTAAGCTCCTTGTATTCACCTAATGGTCTATTCAGAAAATTATTATCATAGAGTATCAGATCTATTCGCATATATAAAAACAGCGATTGAAGTCGAATATTCACTATAAGCTGACTGCCCAAGCAATTGGGCAGCTAAATGTTGGGACCCCGGAAAGATGTCAGAATTTAGTTTCTTCTGATCTTAGATACATAGCACCCAATTACCCAGTACGGCACTTATAGTGATAATTGTCACTGAAGCAGGGAAGATTTCACCAACGACTGGAGCTGGTATTCAGTATTCAGTATTTAGTTTCTATGGGAAAGTATGGTGTAAAAAAAAAAAACAGAAAATAAAATAAAGTCTACCAATGTTTTCTTTTTTTTTTACTTAAAAAAATAAAAATAAACTATACACATAAAATCATCCCCCCCCCCCCAAAAAAAAAGACTACCCCACCAATCATTACAAAATTACATTGTACGGTTGAAAAAAGACACAAGTCCATTGAGTTCAACTAAGGGACAAATGAGAATGGGAATTGAGGGAATATGTTGTAACACTATTCCTGACCTAATTATCCTAAAATAAATTTGTAATATATCAATTTTATCCATATATGATGACAAACGCAAAAAAAGGCTAGAGTAACATTATATGATTACTTGGAAAATTAAGGGAGTAGAGTGCTGTAAAACTCACTGTTAAAGGGGTGGGCTGCTGTGAAGGTCAAAGTTAAGGGAATGGGCTGCTTTGGATGTCCAATTTTAAAGTGGTGGGGCACTGTGGGGTTCACTGTTAAAGGGGCAGAGTGCTGTAGAGGTCATTGTTATGGGGGAAACTGTTGATATCTTTTAATGACACACACAAACATTAAATTAAATAGATGAAATATACCCATGCGAAGCCAGATCCTTCTGATAAAAAAAAAGAAACCTGCATGGGTCATGGTTAGTTGAACAAATAAAAATGTTACAAACATTAAACTAATGGCTTAAAATAGTTAATATGCTTCTGGACCTGAAGACTCATAATACCCTAGACCTGAACTCGTTAATATCTAGTATGCTATCATTTAACTCCTAGACTGCTCAGAATGGGATTTCCGGGTACTAGGACATCACCCTGTCCACTCATGTGTAAGGTTATATAATATATTTAGAATCACACCATTGGCAGAAAGTGATATGAACTGATCAGATTCTTTTTTATATATATATATATATATATATATATATATATATATATATAAAAGAGAAATCCTGAGGGAGCACCACCTTAAACGTGGGTGCAAAATCCACAAGGGCAACGGCAGAGACCCAATATTATAACTGAAGAAAGATAGGACTGCACTCCGGATAAAAGTGAAATTCTGTGAGGCTTTATTCACCCATAGTATGGCAACTTTGCGACGTTTCGGCTCACAAGAGCCTTCTTCCAGCTGGAAGAAGGCTCTTGTGAGCTGAAACGTCGCAAAGTTGCCATACTATGGGTGAATAAAGCCTCACAGAATTTCACTTTTATCCGGAGTGCAGTCCTATCTTTCTTCAGTTATATATATATATATATATACACAATACACTCTTGAAGTTATTCATACGGAAGTGGTTGTCCTTCTGCTTGGTTTTCTGCAGTGCCTGTGGCAAAAAATATATGAAGCCTTACAGAGAACAGAGAGGTACAAAAAGCTTAGTGGAACTTTAAGGCTATGTACACCTTTGGGGGCATTTTTTTAATTATTGAATGTACTCATTTTAAGCTAAAAATCATTTTTTAATTGATCTTTATTAAAAATATGGAGTCCTTTTTTCTGTACAGAGCTGAGATGCTCTAGTAGCACCCTTTGGAGTTTCTGTCTTTTCCGTCAGACCAGGAGCAGAAGAGCTCTTTATCTCTGATCTGTGACCTCCTAAACACTCATTATAGCTTAGTTCTTATCTTACTGTTAAGAATGTGTCTTAAATAAGTGTTTATGATCTTTCAGTAGTTCAGAGATATGGTTTATTAGATGACAATCACAAAGTGAAAGTACAAGTCCCACAGCTCGAAAAATAGTTAACCCATTGTGACAAAATAGCTCAGTAAAGGCCAATTGAAAAAATGAGTTTTAGACCAAAAATATTAACATGCAATCATAAAAAAATTGCCTCCGAAGATGTACATAGCCATTAAATGTTGATGAACTATCAAAAAACAATTAATTGAGACTAAAATGACTAGAACTGATTCTGTATTGAATTAATGTTTACGAATATGAGATTCTGCACCTGGGGAGAAGGAATCCTCTGTCTGTGTATGGTATCGGCAATCCTGGGTTAGGACTTCAGAATAATTTTGGGATTTAGGGGTTCTGACTTGTGAGGAACTCACAGCACAGGCACGCAACAGAGAAATTGATTATAATGCTGGCTGTATAGTGAGAGGTACAACTTGTAGAAAGAGGGAGATTGTGATCCTGCTGGATGGAGCTCTACTGAGACCACAACTAGAGGACAGTGTGCAGTTCTGGAGACCTCACCTACATAGCCTGGAGAAAAGAAGGGAAAAGGTAAGACATGATTGAAACCATTCAACATTTTTACCAGTTCAAGATTGGGTCATTTACCCCCCCTTCCCCAACACCCACCCACCCACCAACCTAGATGCATTTTCAATGCTTTGAAAAAATAGTCTCTTTCACTTTTTTTTTTTTATGTCCCCTTTCCATAATGTACTGTTATAGTGTGATATAGCGTGTGGTGGGGTTTTTATTATTTATTGTCTATTTATATATTTTTTTTCATTTACACTTTGTGACCCCAGCAACTTTTGCAGATACATGACTATTAGGATAGGTGCAGGGACTGTAAAAAACATCACTGCCTCTGCTATGGGGAGGCCTGCTGTCACTGATAGCCAAAAGTCCTTGCAGAGATAAGCTCGGACCCCCGGTATGTATATAGTCAATGGCAGGAGTTCCAGCTGGGAAGTATTTTTGATAAGAAACTAAACAAAAGAACTAGGGTGCACAATCAGAATTAAAAGTTGGGGGAAGACCAGAAGCAATGTCAGATTTTATGGAAAGAGTAGTAGAAGCTTGGAACAAATTTTCAGCAAAGGTGGTTGGGAAATAAAAAGTAAGTGAGATAACATATCCTAGTAGAAAAATTTAAATCAAACTACAGAGACTAACCGGTCTCTGCATGATAGACAGAAGGATAGAAGGAGAAAGATAAAGGAGATAATTGAAGAACTTAGAATCTTCATGACTGAGCATTGGAGTCAATAAGGTAACCTGCTTTGTACCAAACTTTGCGAGTTCGGGTGCCCAGACCCGAACCCGGACTTTATCACTGAAGTTTGGGTTCGGTGTTCGGTTGATTTTATAATTTTCCGTTATAACATGGTTATAACGGAAAATAATAGCATTCTTAAGACAGAATGCTAAATAAAATGGCCATGGAGGGGTCAAAAATAAAAAATATACTCACCTCATCCACTTGATTGCGCAGATTTGATCTCGCAGGTCTTCTTTCTTCAGGACCTGCGAAAGGACCTGCGATGATGTCACCGCGCTGCATGGTGATGTCACAGCAGTTCCTGCTGAATGAGAGCAGGACCTGCGGTGACATCACTGCACTCGCCACGTGGTGAGCACGGTTATGTCATCGCAGGTCCTTTTGCTGATCTTGAAGAAAGAAGACCTGCGAGATCAAATCTGCGCAATCAAGTGGATGAGGTGAGTTTTTTTTATTATTTTTAACCCCTCCATGGCCATTTTATTTCACATTCTGTCTTAAGAATGCTATTATTTTCCGTTTTAACCATGTTATAACGGAAAATAATAACGTGAAGTTCGGGTCCCCATTGACATTAATAGGGTCCGGGTCCGGGGTCAAGTTTGGGTCCCGAACCCAAACTTTGACCTGAAGTTTGGCCGAACTCGGCGATCCCGAACTTCCACAGGTTTGCTTATCCCTACTGCTACCAAAAGCTGCTAAGACTTTACTGCGGTGAGGGACGCCATTAAGACATCCTTCACACCTAGACACATAAGAGATCTCAGGCAGAAATTAATAAAACGGATGGATCAGAAGAACTGAAAACAAAGCGGTTATGTGAACCTAGCCTTAGACTGATGTTTCTTTAGTAAATAGTCCTTCAATGTATGCAGAAATAGCAGAAATGTCACAAAAACAGCTGGAAAATGCGGATGGGAAAAAGAACGCAAGAGCTTATACTGCTGTTTTGATAGTTTTTTTTTATAGGTAAAAAACACCAAAACCATAGTCATGTGTGTAACGCAAGGCAGAACAGCCTGCTTTTATATTCCAGCATTCCCTGATGTCACCATTGAGTAAGACACCGGGGATTTAGAATTTGCCATCCACAATGCTCACAATTTTTACAAGAATATTGTAACAAAAGGTTCTGCATTTATAGCTTGCCTAATCCTTGGTTGGTGACCTAACTACCTTGTCACTATGTGGATGAACTTGTAATCACATCCAGATGATGCTCAAGGCTATTCTAACATTACAAAGGAGCCACTGTGTTAGAATATGTACAACCCCCACAAAGTGTTCACATCCATGCAAAAGGAAGCCTCATAATGGATATCTGCTGAAATAATTTCACCTCGGCCATCTTGATTTACATACGATTATGTTAGATGATAAAACGTTCACACAAATAATTGATGCTCAGGGTCTTGTGCTGCGGATGTACATATTCCTCATGGTGAATCATTTTCAATCTATTCAGATATTCTTATACTGTAAATTTAATTTTGGCATTTAGTGACTAGTAAAGATGATGGTGTTACTAATAGAGTTGAGCGAACACCTGGATGTTCGGGTTCGAGAAGTTCGGCCGAACATCCCGGAAATGTTCGGGTTCGGGATCCGAACCCGATCCGAACTTCGTCCCGAACCCGAACCCCATTGAAGTCAATGGGGACCCGAACTTTTCGGCACTAAAAAGGCTGTAAAACAGCCCAGGAAAGAGCTAGAGGGCTGCAAAAGGCAGCAACATGTAGGTAAATCCCCTGCAAACAAATGTGGATAGGGAAATGAATTAAATTAAAAATTAAATAAATAAAAATTAACCAAAATCAATTGGAGAGAGGTTCCATAGCAGAGAATCTGGCTTCCCGTCACCCACCACTGGAACAGTCCATTCTCAGATATTTAGGCCCCGGCACCCAGGCAGAGGAGAGAGGTCCCGTAACAGAGAATCTGTCTTCATGTCAGCAGAGAATTAGTCTGCATGTCATAGCAGAGAATGAGGCTTCACGTCAGCCACCACTGCAACAGTCCATTGGCATATATTTAGGCCCAGCACCCAGGCAGAGGAGGGAGGTCCCGTAACAGAGAATCTGTCTTCATGTCAGCAGAGAATTAGTCTGCATGTCATAGCAGAGAATGAGGCTTCACGTCAGCCACCACTGCAACAGTCCATTGGCATATATTTAGGCCCAGCACACACACAGGCAGAGGAGAGAGGTCCCGTAACAGAGAATCTGGCTTCATGTCAGCAGAGAATCAGTCTGCATGTCATAGCAGAGAATGAGGCTTCACGTCAGCCACCACTGCAACAGTCCATTGGCATATATTTAGGCCCAGCACACACACAGGCAGAGGAGAGAGGTCCCGTAACAGAGGATCTGGCTTCATGTCAGCAGAGAATCAGTCTGCATGTCATAGCAGAGAATCAGGCTTCACGTCAGCCACCACTGCAACAGTCCATTGTCATAAATTTAGGCCCAGCACCCAGGCAGAGGAGAGAGGTCCCGTAACAGACAATCTGGCTTCATGTCAGCAGAGAATTAGTCTGCATGTCATAGCAGAGAATGAGGCTTCACGTCAGCCACCACTGCAACAGTCCATTGGCATATATTTAGGCCTAGCACACAGGCAGAGGAGAGAGGTCCCGTAACAGACAATCTGGCTTCATGTCAGCAGAGAATCAGTCTGCATGTCATAGCAGAGAATGAGGCTTCACGTCACCCACCACTGCAACAGTCCATTGGCATATATTTAGGCCTAGCACACAGGCAGAGCAGAGAGGTCCCGTAACAGACAATCTGGCTTCATGACAGCAGAGAATCAGTCTGCATGTCATAGCAGAGAATGAGGCTTCACGTCACCCACCACTGCAACAGTCCATTGGCATATATTTAGGCCTAGCACACAGGCAGAGCAGAGAGGTCCCGTAACAGACAATCTGGCTTCATGACAGCAGAGAATCAGTCTGCATGTCATAGCAGAGAATGAGGCTTCACGTCACCCACCACTGCAACAGTCCATTGGCATATATTTAGGCCTAGCACACAGGCAGAGCAGAGAGGTCCCGTAACAGACGATCTGGCTTCATGTCAGCAGAGAATCAGTCTGCATGTCATAGCAGAGAATGAGGCTTCACGTCAGCCACCACTGCAACAGTCCATTGGCATATATTTAGGCCCAGCACCCAGGCAGAGGAGGGAGGTCCCGTAACAGAGAATCTGTCTTCATGTCAGCAGAGAATTAGTCTGCATGTCATAGCAGAGAATGAGGCTTCACGTCAGCCACCACTGCAACAGTCCATTGGCATATATTTAGGCCCAGCACACACACAGGCAGAGGAGAGAGGTCCCGTAACAGAGAATCTGTCTTCATGTCAGCAGAGAATTAGTCTGCATGTCATAGCAGAGAATCAGGCTTCACGTCACCCACCACTGCAACAGTCCATTGGCATATATTTAGGCCCAGCACCCAGGCAGAGGAGGGAGGTCCCGTAACAGAGAATCTGTCTTCATGTCAGCAGAGAATTAGTCTGCATGTCATAGCAGAGAATGAGGCTTCACGTCAGCCACCACTGCAACAGTCCATTGGCATATACAGGGAGTGCAGAATTATTAGGCAAGTTGTAATTTTGAGGATTAATTTTATTATTGAACAACAACCATGTTCTCAATGAACCCAAAAAACTCATTAATATCAAAGCTGAATATTTTTGGAAGTAGTTTTTAGTTTGTTTTTAGTTTTAGCTATTTTAGGGGGATATCTGTGTGTGCAGGTGACTATTACTGTATATAATTATTAGGCAACTTAACAAAAAACAAATATATACCCATTTCAATTATTTATTTTTACCAGTGAAACCAATATAACATCTCAACATTCACAAATATACATTTCTGACATTCAAAAACAAAACAAAAACAAATCAGTGACCAATATAGCCACCTTTCTTTGCAAGGACACTCAAAAGCCTGCCATCCATGGATTCTGTCAGTGTTTTGATCTGTTCACCATCAACATTGCGTGCAGCAGCAACCACAGCCTCCCAGACACTGTTCAGAGAGGTGTACTGTTTTCCCTCCTTATAAATCTCACATTTGATGATGGACCACAGGTTCTCAATGGGGTTCAGATCAGGTGAACAAGGAGGCCATGTCATTAGATTTTCTTCTTTTATACCCTTTCTTGCCAGCCACGCTGTGGAGTACTTGAACGCGTGTGATGGAGCATTGTCCTGTATGAAAATCATGTTTTTCTTGAAGGATGCAGACTTCTTCCTGTACCACTGCTTGAAGAAGGTGTCTTCCAGAAACTGGCAGTAGGACTGGGAGTTGAGCTTGACTCCATCCTCAACCCGAAAAGGCCCCACAAGCTCATCTTTGATGATACCAGCCCAAACCAGTACTCCACCTCCACCTTGCTGGCGTCTGAGTCGGACTGGAGCTCTCTGCCCTTTACCAATCCAGCCACGGGCCCATCCATCTGGCCCATCAAGACTCACTCTCATTTCATCAGTCCATAAAACCTTAGAAAAATCAGTCTTGAGATATTTCTTGGCCCAGTCTTGACGTTTCAGCTTGTGTGTCTTGTTCAGTGGTGGTCGTCTTTCAGCCTTTCTTACCTTGGCCATGTCTCTGAGTATTGCACACCTAGTGCTTTTGTGCACTCCAGTGATGTTGCAGCTCTGAAATATGGCCAAACTGGTGGCAAGTGGCATCTTGGCAGCTGCACGCTTGACTTTTCTCAGTTCATGGGCAGTTATTTTGCGCCTTGGTTTTTCCACACGCTTCTTGCGACCCTGTTGACTATTTTGAATGAAACGCTTGATTGTTCGATGATCACGCTTCAGAAGCTTTGCAATTTTAAGAGTGCTGCATCCCTCTGCAAGATATCTCACTGTTTTTGACTTTTCTGAGCCTATCAAGTCCTTCTTTTGACCCATTTTGTCAAAGGAAAGGAAGTTGCCTAATAATTATGCACACCTGATATAGGGTGTTGATGTCATTAGACCACACCCCTTCTCATTACAGAGATGCACATCACCTAATATGCTTAATTGGTAGTAGGCTTTTGAGCCTATACAGCTTGGAGTAAGACAACATGCATAAAGAGGATGATGTGGTCAAAATACTCATTTGCCTAATAATTCTGCACGTAGTGTATTTAGGCCCAGCACACACACAGGCAGAGGAGAGAGGTCCCGTAACAGAGAATCTGTCTTCATGTCAGCAGAGAATTAGTCTGCATGTCATAGCAGAGAATGAGGCTTCACGTCACCCACCACTGCAACAGTCCATTGGCATATATTTAGGCCTAGCACACAGGCAGAGCAGAGAGGTCCCGTAACAGACAATCTGGCTTCATGACAGCAGAGAATCAGTCTGCATGTCATAGCAGAGAATGAGGCTTCACGTCACCCACCATGCCCGACCATGTCCACGACCATGTCCACGTCCGCGTCCCTTACTAGATGTTTTTCTCATTGTTATGGTTCACCACAACAACAAATATATTATTTGGCCCAATGTATTGTATTCAAATTCAGCGGGATATAAATTTGAGGCCTAGTATTTAGGCGCTGGGTGACCGGTATGGATTTAGTGACAGAATTAGACTTGGAAATGCACAGAAGCGTGTGTGTGTGAAGTTATTCTGAATGACCCAATGTGCACCTTGAATATTATATACCCTTTTAGGGATAGATTTCAAATAGCTCTGATATAGCAGAAACCACTAAATTATGAAATTGTTAAATTGGGAATTGTATTTAAACCCAGAACAAAAAATGTGCTTTGACGGACACTAAATAACTTTCCCAGCCACAACAGGACAGCGTTAACGAGAGATTTAGCAGGATATAAATTTGAGGCCTAGTATTTAGGCGCTGGGTGACAGGTATGGGTTTAGTGACAGAATTAGACTTAGAAATACACAGTAGCGGGTGTGTGTGAAGTTATTCTGAATGACCCTATGTGCACCTTGAATATTATATACCCTTTTAGGGATAGATTTCAAATAGCTCTGATATAGCAGAAACCACTAAATTATGAAATTGCTAAATTGGGAATTGTATTTCAACCCAGAACAAGAAATGTGCTTGAACGGACACTAAATAACTCGCCCAGCTACAGCACTAGGGACAGATTTAGCTGGATATAAATTTGAGGCCTAGTATTTAGGCGCTGGGTGACCGGTATGGATTTAGTGACAGAATTAGACTTGGAAATGCACAGAATCGTGTGTGTGAAGTTATTCTGAATGACCCTATGTGCACCTTGAATATTATATACCCTTTTAGGGATAGATTTCAAATAGCTCTGATATAGCAGAAACCACTAAATTATGAAATTGCTAAATTGGGAATTGTATTTCAACCCAGAACAAGAAATGTGCTTGAACGGACACTAAATAACTCGCCCAGCTACAGCACTAAGGACAGATTTAGCGGGATATAAATTTGAGGCCTAGTATTTAGGCGCTGGGTGACAGGTATGGGTTTAGTGCCAGAATTAGACTTGGAAATACACAGTAGCGGGTGTGTGTGAAGTTATTCTGAATGACCCAATGTGCACCTTGAATATTATATACCCTTTTAGGGATAGATTTCAAATAGCTCTGATATAGCAGAAACCACTAAATTATGAAATTGCTAAATTGGGAATTGTATTTCAACCCAGAACAAGAAATGTGCTTGAACGGACACTAAATAACTCGCCCAGCTACAGCACTAAGGACAGATTTAGCGGGATATAAATTTGAGGCCTAGTATTTAGGCGCTGGGTGACAGGTATGGGTTTAGTGCCAGAATTAGACTTGGAAATACACAGTAGCGGGTGTGTGTGAAGTTATTCTGAATGACCCAATGTGCACCTTGAATATTATATACCCTTTTAGGGATAGATTTCAAATAGCTCTGATATAGCAGAAACCACTAAATTATGAAATTGCTAAATTGGGAATTGTATTTCAACCCAGAACAAGAAATGTGCTTGAACGGACACTAAATAACTCGCCCAGCTACAGCACTAGGGACAGATTTAGCTGGATATAAATTTGAGGCCTAGTATTTAGGCGCTGGGTGACCGGTATGGATTTAGTGACAGAATTAGACTTGGAAATGCACAGAAGCGTGTGTGTGAAGTTATTCTGAATGACCCTATGTGCACCTTGAATATTATATACCCTTTTAGGGATAGATTTCAAATAGCTCTGATATAGCAGAAACCACTAAATTATGAAATTGCTAAATTGGGAATTGTATTTCAACCCAGAACAAGAAATGTGCTTGAACGGACACTAAATAACTCGCCCAGCTACAGCACTAAGGACAGATTTAGCGGGATATAAATTTGAGGCCTAGTATTTAGGCGCTGGGTGACAGGTATGGGTTTAGTGCCAGAATTAGACTTGGAAATACACAGTAGCGGGTGTGTGTGAAGTTATTCTGAATGACCCAATGTGCACCTTGAATATTATATACCCTTTTAGGGATAGATTTCAAATAGCTCTGATATAGCAGAAACCACTAAATTATGAAATTGCTAAATTGGGAATTGTATTTCAACCCAGAACAAGAAATGTGCTTGAACGGACACTAAATAACTCGCCCAGCTACAGCACTAAGGACAGATTTAGCGGGATATAAATTTGAGGCCTAGTATTTAGGCGCTGGGTGACAGGTATGGGTTTAGTGCCAGAATTAGACTTGGAAATACACAGTAGCGGGTGTGTGTGAAGTTATTCTGAATGACCCAATGTGCACCTTGAATATTATATACCCTTTTAGGGATAGATTTCAAATAGCTCTGATATAGCAGAAACCACTAAATTATGAAATTGCTAAATTGGGAATTGTATTTCAACCCAGAACAAGAAATGTGCTTGAACGGACACTAAATAACTCGCCCAGCTACAGCACTAAGGACAGATTTAGCGGGATATAAATTTGAGGCCTAGTATTTAGGCGCTGGGTGACAGGTATGGGTTTAGTGCCAGAATTAGACTTGGAAATACACAGTAGCGGGTGTGTGTGAAGTTATTCTGAATGACCCAATGTGCACCTTGAATATTATATACCCTTTTAGGGATAGATTTCAAATAGCTCTGATATAGCAGAAACCACTAAATTATGAAATTGCTAAATTGGGAATTGTATTTCAACCCAGAACAAGAAATGTGCTTGAACGGACACTAAATAACTCGCCCAGCTACAGCACTAAGGACAGATTTAGCGGGATATAAATTTGAGGCCTAGTATTTAGGCGCTGGGTGACAGGTATGGGTTTAGTGACAGAATTAGACTTGGAAATACACAGTAGCGGGTGTGTGTGAAGTTATTCTGAATGACCCAATGTGCACCTTGAATATTATATACCCTTTTAGGGATAGATTTCAAATAGCTCTGATATAGCAGAAACCACTAAATTATGAAATTGCTAAATTGGGAATTGTATTTCAACCCAGAACAAGAAATGTGCTTGAACGGACACTAAATAACTCGCCCAGCTACAGCACTAAGGACAGATTTAGCGGGATATAAATTTGAGGCCTAGTATTTAGGCGCTGGGTGACAGGTATGGGTTTAGTGCCAGAATTAGACTTGGAAATACACAGTAGCGGGTGTGTGTGAAGTTATTCTGAATGACCCAATGTGCACCTTGAATATTATATACCCTTTTAGGGATAGATTTCAAATAGCTCTGATATAGCAGAAACCACTAAATTATGAAATTGCTAAATTGGGAATTGTATTTCAACCCAGAACAAGAAATGTGCTTGAACGGACACTAAATAACTCGCCCAGCTACAGCACTAAGGACAGATTTAGCGGGATATAAATTTGAGGCCTAGTATTTAGGCGCTGGGTGACAGGTATGGGTTTAGTGCCAGAATTAGACTTGGAAATACACAGTAGCGGGTGTGTGTGAAGTTATTCTGAATGACCCAATGTGCACCTTGAATATTATATACCCTTTTAGGGATAGATTTCAAATAGCTCTGATATAGCAGAAACCACTAAATTATGAAATTGCTAAATTGGGAATTGTATTTCAACCCAGAACAAGAAATGTGCTTGAACGGACACTAAATAACTCGCCCAGCTACAGCACTAGGGACAGATTTAGCTGGATATAAATTTGAGGCCTAGTATTTAGGCGCTGGGTGACCGGTATGGATTTAGTGACAGAATTAGACTGGGATATGGCCAAAAAATAAACAGACTATTGCTGGTTAAATGCACTTGGTGTGACAGCTTCACCCTGATGTAGGCTTTAGCCAAAAAACAACCACACCATTGAGGGTTAAATGCACTTGGTGACAGGCGCAGCTTGCCCCTGATTTAGTATATGGCCAAAAAATGAACAGACTATTGCTGGTTAAATGCACTTGGTGTGACAGCTTCACCCTGATGTAGGCTTTAGCCAAAAAACAACCACACCATTGAGGGTTAAATGCACTTGGTGACAGGCGCAGCTTGCCCCTGATTTTGTATATGGCCAAAAAATGAACAGACTATTGCTGGTTAAATGCACTTGGTGTGACAGCTTCACCCTGATGTAGGCTTTAGCCAAAAAACAACCACACCATTGAGGGTTAAATGCACTTGGTCGCAGCTTGTGCTGGCGCACCACAAGACACAAAATGGCCGCCGATCACCCCAGAAAAATGTGACTGACAAACGGTCTGTGCAGCCTAAAAACAGTGAGCAATTGAGGATCAGCAGCTCAATGATCCACAGCTGCAGATCGATCAGTTAATCAAGTCCTTTGGAGGAGTTAATCTGCCTAATCTCGCCCTACTGTCGCAGCCGCAACCTCTCCCTACGCTAATCAGAGCAGAGTGACGGGCGGCGCTATGTGACTCCAGCTTAAATAGAGGCTGGGTCACATGGTGCTCTGGCCAATCACAGCCATGCCAATAGTAGGCATGGCTGTGATGGCCTCTTGGGGCAAGTAGTATGACGCTTGTTGATTGGCTGCTTTGCAGCCTTTCAAAAAGCGCCAAGAAAGCGTCACAAAAGCGCGAAGAAAGCGACGAACACCGAACCCGAACCCGGACTTTTACGAAAATGTCCGGGTTCGGGTCCGTGTCACGGACACCCCAAAATTCGGTACGAACCCGAACTATACAGTTCGAGTTCGCTCATCCCTAGTTACTAAGTTATGACATTCCCTGCTAGTAACTTTCTTATATATATTGTGCTCCAATTGTTCACCACATTTAAGAGCTCTGTTTACTGCCAGTAAATGAAAATATTCTTGTTTATCTAGTAGCTGAAAACAACTAGTAGCACCTTCTAACAATTATATCTATTTTAGGCAATCCCTTCCATTTCATTTTTTATTCTTTGCTTTTTGGATCAAAAACTGACGAGAAGGGTGAATTTATCAAGTCGCGCACTCCAGAAATATCCAGAACTACACAAAATACGGCTTTTGCAACTCTTCAGGTTTATTTTTTCAAAAAATACCAACTTTTTACATTTTTACACCACCCACTCCAGTTTTGAAAAATGGGCATTAAAAGCTGTTAATGAGTTTCACTCGAGATTTATCCCTGCAAAAAAAGTCACTAACTCTTTTGTATAAAAGAATTGAAGTACCGTATACGCCAGCGTATAAGACGACCCCCAACTTTTACACTGAAAATATAGAGTTTGGGATATACTCGCCGTATAAGACTACCCCTTTTTCAACACACAGCAGTACATTAATGCATCCCACCACCATCCCTGGGTACCTCTGCCATCCCTGAATCCTACCACCATCCCTGGGTACCACTGCCATCCCTGCATCCCACCACCATCCCTGCATCCCACCACCATCCCTAGATACCACTGCCATCCCTGCATCCCACCACCATCCCTAGGTACCACCGCCATCCCATGGTATCACCACCATCCTTGCATTCCACCACCTTCCTTGTCCTCCCTCCCTGCCTCCCAGACCCTAAACATGTGCCACCTATACCCTGAACATGTTTTTGTTATGTTATTCTTCATATTCACATTCACATATGCACATCTGCGCCGCACTTGGATACGCCGCACGGAGATCTCGCACATGCGCAGGAGCGAGATGCGAGCGGCCGTGAGGATCCCGTGTATCCACGCTCGCCGCATGAAATCTCGCACATGCGTAGGAGCGAGATGCGAGCGGCCGGGAGGATGGCGGTACAAGGAGCATACAAGGTACAGAGCAGGGGGGAGGCATACAAGGTACAGAGCAGGGGGCGGTATACAAGGTACAGCGCAGGGGGGGCATATGCCGTGGGTTACATCGCAGCTCTCAGCTGCTGGGGATACAAGGCAATAGCCCGGGCTCTCTCTGTTGATAATTCGGGCGTCCCGGCACTGCAGCGCCCGCCATACCCGGCGTATAAGACGACCCCCGACTTTTGAGAAGATTTTCATGTGTTAAAAAGTAGTCTTATACGCAGGAATATACAGTAGCTTTTCTAGACAAAAGTGTTAGATTTAATGGGGGATGTGCCACAAAAAAATCCTACATTTTTCAAAGCAGCACCTGGGTCTTAATACTTTTGTAATGGCACGTAATCAAAAATTTTGTGCAGTCACTGAGCAACTCACTGAAACTTAATTGTGTGTAACGGCGTTCCGAAGGTGCACTCGGGTCTCCCATTAGCCGTAGACCTGCTGCTTAGCTTCTGGAGCGAGGATCTGTGCTTGACCTCGTTCCCAGGGCGGCTTTGCTAGCTGGGAGGTTCCCTGCTCCTAAGTCTGCCTTGAGCGCCGAGCTGATCACTCGGTGCTCGACTGGTTGGTCTGTCGGTCATGTGACAATACAGGCAGTCTGCTGGCCACAGGTTGCCTGTTAATTTAGGTTCCACCTGTGATGTTGTATTTCCTGGCGTACTTACCTCCTGCTGTTTCCTGACGATCCTCTGCCTGCTCCTTGTATACTTTGCTGCTCTCCTGGTATTCTGACCCCGGCCTCCTCCTGACGATCCTCTGCTTACTCCTTTGGTACTTCACGACTCTCCTGGTATTTATGACCCCGGCTTCTCCTGACTATTCTCTGCTTGCTCCATTTGTACTTTGGTGCTTTCCTGGTATTGACTCGGTCCGTTCACGTTCTGTTGTTTGTCTGTCTGTCATCCCTGCACTTAGTTCAAGCTAGGGATTTCCGTCCAGTTGTCCCCTGTCATTAGGACTCGCGAGGCAAGTAGGCAGGGCCAGGGGTAAGGGTGGAGTGCAGTGGTCACTTCCCTCCCCCCTGTGTGTGTGTGTGTACGCAACCGTTACAGATTAACAGGCACAATAACCACCTAATTATGAATCCTCTGGTGACCCTGACTGACCATGTCTCTAATCTGACGCAGATGGTGCAGGAGTTAGGGGAGAAACTCAGTTCTTTTGAGTTAGGGCAAGGTTCTTCCACTCCTCAGGCCTCCACTCCACATTTTGAGCCCCAGATTAAGCTCCCAAAACCCTTTTCTGGAGACCAGAGGAAGTTTCTCTCCTTTAAGGAGAGTTGCAAACTTTACTTCCGTTTGCGCCCCGTGTCCTCTGGCCCCGAGAGTCAACGCGTGGGCATTATCATTTCCCGACTACAGGGTGATCCCCAGGACTGGGCGTTCTCTTTACCTGCTGGCATCCAGTTGTTTATCTTCTGTGGAGGGGTTCTTTCAGGCCCTGGGTACCCTCTATGATGAACCAGACAGGGCTCTAGTAGCCGAGACGGCTCTAAAGGCACTGGTTCAGGGCAATCTACCTGCAGAGGATTATTGCACCCAATTCAGAAGGTGGTGTGTCCCCTCAGGGTGGAACGAACCAGCCCTGAAGAGTCAGTTCAGGTCAGGTCTGTCTGATAATTTAAAGGATCTGCTGATCAGTTATCAACCTCCAGAGACCTTAGAGGAGATGATGACCCTTGTTGTCCAACTTGACCGACGGGTTAGAGAGAGACGACAGGAACAACAGTTTTCTTCCCAGATGGTGGTCTAACCAGAGGCCTATCCCAGAGACAATGCTGCGGTCTCCACCGAGAAACCCATGCAGGCTGGCATGACCCTAGGGAATCTTCGCCGCAGACGTGGAGAATGCTTTTACTGTGGAGATCCTGACCATTGGATCAACCAGTGTCCTAAGAAGGTCCTCTCTGTCAATTCTCCTAAGGCAAGGCAACCTAAAATCCAGGTACACCCTGATTTTTCTAAATATAAGCTTTTGGTACCCATTACGATTTCTCTGGGAGTAGATAAATGGCCGAGTATGCTGTAAGATTGGGTATTCCAATGTTTGCTTTACCAACTCCTATCCATGTCATGGATATTGATGCTACTCCTCTTATTGGTGGTAAGGTGAGCTCATGTACCTCAGAGATTTCTCTAACCGTGGGTGTGTGTCACTCAGAGATGTTCCCTTTTTGTCCTGGACCTACTATAGATTGGTCCAATGGGGAGTTGGTGAGATGGGGGCCTAAGTGTGACTCATGCTTGTCCGTGGTACAGGCTGGGGTCTCAGTAAAGTCAGATACTTTACCCACTGTTGTTAGGGAGTATTCTGATGTCTTCTCATCACCAACCCCAGAGGTTCTACCCCCCCCCCCCCCCATAGACCTTATGATTGTACTATAGAGCTAGTAGAGGGGGGCCAAGTTTCCTAAGGGGCGAATTTATAATCTTTCTAAGCCTGAACGCAAGGCCATGGAAGATTATATTAAGGAGAGCCTTAGTAAAGGGCATATCAGACCTTCTGTCTCTCCTATGGGGGCGGGGTTTTTCTTTGTTAAGAAAAAAGATGGTGGTCTTAGGCCATGTATTGATTACCGGAGATTAAATAAAATCACTGTCCAGAATAGATACTCCCTCCCATTGATTCCGGATTTATTTAACCAGGTTCTGGGGGCAACCTGGTTTTCCAAAATTGACCTGAAAGGGGCATACAATCTAATCCGAATCAAGGAGGGAGACGAATGGAAGACGGCGTTCAATACTCCGGTAGGACACTTTGAATATCAGGTGATGCCTTTTGGACTCAGCAATGCCCCAGCTGTGTTCCAAAACTTCATGAACGACATTCTTAGGGAGTTCTTAGGTAAATTTGTTATTGTCTATCTTGACGACATTTTGATATTCTCTCCTGACTTCGAATCCCATGTGTCTCATGTTAAACAAGTATTAGAGGTGTTGAGGGAGAATCAGCTATCCGCTAAGCAAGAGAAATGTGTCTTTGGTGTACAGGAGATTCTGTTTCTAGGGCATGTTCTGACTCCTCACGCCTTCAAGATGGATCCTGGTAAGGTGCTAGCAATTAAGGAATGGGTAAGACCTTCATCCTTAAAGGCGTTACAACGATTCTTAGGTTTTGCCAATTATTATCGTAAATTTATTATGAATTTTTCCGTAATTGCTAAACCGTTGA
Organism: Bufo gargarizans; assembly: GCF_014858855.1. Classification (NCBI taxonomy): domain Eukaryota; kingdom Metazoa; phylum Chordata; class Amphibia; order Anura; family Bufonidae; genus Bufo; species Bufo gargarizans. The sequence goes on along the minus strand of NC_058089.1, from coordinate 91,855,970 downwards.
CCGACCTTACTAAGAAAGGGGCGGATTTGGAGAATTGGTCTATTGAGGCCATTTCTTCATTTGAAAAATTAAAAAAGGCATTCAGTAGCGCTCCCATTCTGATCCAGCCTGATCAGGAGAGACCTTTTATTGTGGAGGTGGATGCGTCCGAGGACGGCGCAGGAGCAGTCCTTTCACAAGGTCCTGCTAGCCTCACTAACCTGAGACCATGTGCCTTCTTCTCCAGGAAATTCTCTCCCACGGAGAGAAACTATGACATAGGGAGCTGCTGGCCATTAAATGGGCATTTGAGGAGTGGAGGCATTTTCTGGAGGGGGCAAGGCATTGTGTAACTGTTGTCACTGACCATAAAAACCTTATGTTTCTCGAGTCTGCTAAGAGGTTGAATCCCCGTCAAGCCAGATGGGCTCTGTTTTTTACTCGTTTTGATTTTTCCATTACGTTCAGGCCGGGAAGTAAAAATGTGAAGGCGGACGCATTATCTCGGAGCTTCCATGCTTTTCAACCTACTGAGGTACCACCTGAATCCATCCTACCAGCAAAAATCTTCATAGCAGCTCTAACCCAGGATATCTCGGCTCGCATTAGGTCTGAACAACATCTGGCACCGGTATCCACCCCAACAGATAAGTTGTTTGTTCCCGTACAATTTCGTCTCCAGCTGTTGGGTGAGTGTCACGATTCTGCCTTTTGTGGACATCCGGGTGTTGAGGGCACTAAGGATCTGGTTTCTAGATCTTATTGGTGGCCCACTCTAACTAGGGATGTCAAGTCCTACGTGTCAGCCTGTGAGGTTTGTGCCAGGTCCAAGACACCTAGGACTCGCCCTGCTGGTAACCTACGACCCCTACCCATTCCCAGTAGACCCTGGTCCCATATCTCGATGGACTTTATAACTGACCTACCGCCGGCAGAGGGTAAGACTGTAGTTTGGGTAGTGGTCGATAGGTTTAGCAAGATGGTCCATTTAATTCCCCTGGCTAAACTTCCGAATGCCAAAACCCTGGCGTCTATTTTTTTGAAAGAAATTGTTCGATTGCATGGTATCCCAGAAAATATTGTTTCTGACAGGGGTGTGCAGTTTGTGTCCAAATTCTGGAGGGCCTTCTGTAAAAAATGTCAAATTTCATTGTCTTTTTCTTCTGCCTACCACCCTGAGAGTAATGGGCAGACTGAACGCCTTAATCAGTCTGTGGAACAATTCTTGAGGTTGTATGTGGCTGATGACCAGCAATTATGGGTGAAATTTCTTCCATTGGCTGAATTTGCTTTGAATAACCGTGTCAATTCTTCTGCTGGGGTTTCACCTTTCTTTTGTAACCATGGTTTCCATCCCCGTTTTCATTCTGGGTTATCAGCCTCCTCCTCTAACCCTGAGGCGGATAGGCTCTCCTCTGAACTGTGCACAGTTTGGGCCCGGGTTCAATTGAACTTAGAAAAGGCTCAAAGTTCTCAGAAACTGAAGGCCGATAGAAGACGTTCAAGGGGGGTGAATTTTCAGATTGGGTATAAGGTATGGTTGTCCTCCAAGAATCTCTCTTAAGGTAGATTCTAAAAAGTTTGCTCCTCGTTTTATTGGACCATAAAAGATCACGGAGGTGATTAATCCGGTATCATTTAGGTTGGAACTGCCCGAGTCATTCCACATTCATAATGTGTTCCATAAATCTCTAGTTAAAAAATATGTTGAACCGGTAGTACCATCGAAAGCCTCGCCTCCACCGGTTCTTGTTAATGATGCTGTCGAGTATGTGGTGTCTAAAATAGTGGATGTCAGGAAGGTGCGTAATTCCTTGCAGTACCTGATTCACTGGAAGGGGTATGGACCTGAAGAGAGATCTTGGGTACCTGCCAGGGAGGTTCATGCTCCTAGACTTGTTCGAAAATTTCATTTAGAACACCCTGAAAGGCCATAGCCTGAAGTCTTGGGTCCGGTGGCCCCTCATAAAAGGGGGGGTACTGTAACGGGGTTCCGAAGGTGCACTTGGGTCTTCCATTAGCCGCAGACCTGCTGCTTAGCTTCTGGAGCGAGGATCTGTGCTTGACCTCGTTCCCAGGGCGGCTTTGCTAGCTGGGAGGTTCCCTGCTCCTAAGTCTGCCTTGAGCGCCGAGCTGATCACTCGGTGCTCGACTGGTTGGTCTGTCGGTCATGTGACGCTGGCCATGTCACATGACCCTCACTCCCCACTATAAATACAGGCAGCCTGCTGGCCACAGGTTGCCTGTTAATTTAGGTTCCACCTGTGATGTTGTATTTCCTGGCGTACTTACCTCCTGCTGTTTCTTGACGATCCTCTGCCTGCTCCTTGTGTACTTTGCTGCTCTCCTGGTATTCTGACCCCGGCCTCCTCCTGAAGATCCTCTGCTTACTCCTTTGGTACTTCACGACTCTCCTGGTATTTATGACCCCGGCTTCTCCTGACTATTTTCTGCTTGCTCCATTTGTACTTTGTAGCTTTCCTGGTATTGACTCGGTCCGTTCACGTTCTGTTTGTCTGTCTGTCATCCCTGCACTTAGTTCAAGCTAGGGATTGCCGTCCAGTTGTCCCCTGTCATTAGGACTCGCAAGGCAAGTAGGCAGGGCCAGGGGTAAGGGTGGAGCGCAGTGGTCACTTCCCTCCCCCCTGTGTGTGTGTGTGTACGCGACCGTTACATTGTGTAGTGCCACCTGCAGTTTGTTCTTTTCCTTATTTCTCTGTCCACTTAAGTAACACTGTTGAGGTGGTCACACATTTTCATGTCCATCCTTCAATTGCCTCCAGTCACATCTATCATCAGAGGTGTGACAGTGACGGGGAGAGAGCTGTGGCAGAAAGGACTTGCTCCCTGAGATACTTCCTCTGAGCTGTATTAGGCAAGGAACTGCTTGAAAAGGGACACACCTCTGAGAAAGGACACCCCCTAAGCTGTATTAGGCAACAAACTGCATCAGAAAGGACATGTCTCCTGAGATGCAACAGAAGAACACTCCCCTTAAGCCTCCAACCTGAAGAAAAGCTAGCAGAGCAAGTGAATCAATGAATGGGGAGAACTCTGGATCCATGTGACGTATAAGGCTGGTTCTAGCTTTGTTAGAGAGTATGTCCTATATGATGTCTGACTTTTTCAATTTTGTATGTTAATTATTAAATAAACTCTTTAAAGCTGCACCCAATTTAAAAGACACTAAGTGATATTTAGTACAAATAACATCATATACAAACACTGGGACGTTATAAAAAAAGAAAAAACGATTGGTACCATAATTCCTCCTAAACCCCTGATTATTTTTACCATGGCACCAAATCTGGGGAATAAGATAGCACCGACAGTTAAAGAAGACATATCACACCACTCATCACTATGTAGATGGATGGATTTAGAAGGTTTCTTTAGATGTGGCCAATGTGGCATTTGTAAACTAACTTCTTTTGAAAGACAGACCAAAGAAATAATCTCTACAACCAATGGACACAAACACACTATAAAAGAATTTTTAACATGTAGTTCAGAGAGCGTCATATATATTATAGAATGCCCCTGTAAAAGGCAATATATTGGCAGAACTAAAAGAACTCTAAAAAAAACGTCTAGCGGAACATGTATCGAACATTAAAAAAGGAGTAGAAACCCATTCACTCTCACAACATTTTAAAAACACCCATAATAGTGACCCATCTGGTTTAAAATTCGCAGCGATCGACAAAATACCTAAAAGTTGGAGGAAGGGGAACCATATCAGTAGGATGTCAAGGATGGAAACACAAAGAATATTTGAAATGGAAACCATGATTCCGGAAGGATTAAATGCCGAATATGAAATATTTGGTTTCCTATAAAGACCGGGGGTGGGGACCTACCGTTGAGGATGAATCCCGCCGAATGATTGTATATCTCGGCGGTTTCCCTCCTTGACGGTGGGCCTCCACTCACAAACACCGTCCGATCGTTTCTCCTGTGAATAAAAACAATCTACTGTCGGGGATAATACAGTACGAACAAAACACCCCAGTGAGACATTCACTGTTGGAATCAGATAGTGTCGATCTCCCGATGTTTTAACTTCCCTCTGGCTAATTATGTGTTATGATGTCTACCATTATCGACATTGTATGTAGTTCCGTCTTTTAAATATAGGGCATTTTATGTATTTCCATTTTTATTTAATTAAAAATTATTTTATTAATAGGTTTTTAATAATAATATATAAGTGTGTATTAATACTTTTTGTATACTTAATAATAGTATAACTTATATATCTAAGAAATGAACCGCAAAACTCTAGGGTTGAGTTTACGAATATAACGCAACATAACCGCAATAATGCTGCAAAGTTAAAAATTGCGTTTTCCGTATTGACAGTACAAGCACAGATTGAATATAATATATATGGGAAAGAATTAATGTAATGGATTGCCTAGATGGCCAACTCAACTACAAAGAATAAAGTCAGGTACACAAGATGAATAAAATAAATTGACTTCCGGAGCAGAATCCACGTCGGGTCTTGCAGCCAATTTCTTTTCAGGTATAAAAGAGACTAAGTTCGGGGAGGTCCGGTTACCACTGAAGAAGGGGATACTCCAGCCCCGAAACGCGTCTGGTCGGACCCCCGAACTTATGTGGGTGCACCACATTATTATTTCTACCAACGAGCATCGCGGAGTCCAAGTGAGAAGTAAAAACTTGAAAGGTGAAAGTGAGACGGCGCCCACGTCCAAACAAGCGATCCCACGTGGAGTAAACGCTGAACACTGTGGACACGCTATCTTCCGGACTGTAGGAAGGAACCTGGGTAAGCTTCTCTTGGACTGAAAAAACCGCCAACACACATGACCGGAGACCAGCTATACCGGTAAGACTGTTTAAAACCTAAAAGTCAGCAAAACTAATGTAGCTTTAATACTGACCGCAAGCGGGACGCCGCCAGGCCAGGAACACTATTGATACTAGCCGCGCTATAGAATAATCACAGATTGCCTACAGATCCCTAACAGTCAACTAATACCTGCATTGGCTGTTCATAAAAGTCTGATCAAAGGGCTCCAATATCAGTACCTTAACTCGGTGAGGAAGAGCCTATCACTATAGAGACGCATTAGTATTACTCCTTTCTCAAAGAACAATTGGGTTCATTTTAAAACTGTGCATCACCCAAGGCATTATACCATCTATTACAGGTGGACACAAAAGTGCTGTTTTTACTGCATCTAATGAACTTTGTTTCTCTATTTATTGCATTGTGTTGCCATTCAGTGATTTTCTATTCAATACACTTTTAACCTATTGTGTGCAGCTGCTATTATCGATCATATGATGCCTAAGTTCAACACTATGTCACTTATTTAAGGTAGTATTGTAAGTTTTAATACATTGCCCTTTCTATATCTCTTTTACATTGTCTTGTATATTACATCATTATCACATTTTACTGTATCAATAAAGTGTCTGATCCTATATCCTAGGTGTGCCCAGGCCATTTATTCTAACTAAGTGATATTTGATAATTTTGGAACAGACTCAAGCAAAACTGACATCAAATATTATCCTTACGAAAAAATAACCCCTAGGAGATTACGTTTCACAATAGCTGTAGAGTTTAGGCTGTGACTCACCATAATGGAAGGAAATCCTCTGCTAAGGAACACTCTTAGAAATCTAAAAACTGGAACACCTCACCCACTGTGGATATGCTTCTCCAGGTCATTGGCAGGACAGCATAAGGTGACCGAAGTCCGAGCCACTCGTAGAATGAGAAGTGACAGAATTTTTTGAAAAATTTTGATAGGTCCAGCAACATCAGAGTTAAAATCCAAAATCTTGGTAGACTTCTTGTGATCATGCATGATGTGATTATCCATTTGCTTGTATGGACGCTCGTGATGCTAAACATTCTCCTGCAGTAACTACAGCAGCTTTCCCCTGGTGATAACGATTAATTGACCACTGAGGTTAGAGAAACTTGACCGTCATCAGCAGATTTATAGGAATAGATTATGCAGGCCAGTCGAGGGAGACCCGCAAATAATTAACGTTTACGGATTTTTTCTTTTACAGGCATTCAATGTTTGATTTTTAGTTCGGTTTATTTTTGTATTACATAAATTGGGTTGTTCCTATGATATTGTCAGGAAAAATGCAGAACTAAAAGAGTCGGACTGTCATGGCTAGGTGACTGGGTCAGGCAGGTGTGGGAAAATGCTACAAAGAATGCTTTCAAAAATAGAAGTGTTAGGCTACTTTCACACTAGCGTTGTTTGAATCCGGTGTTCAATTCCGACACCGAAACTGCCCGCCGGATCCGGAAAAACGTGTGAAAACTGATTACATTTGAATCCTGATCAGGCTTTCGATCACAATGGAAAAATGCATTGGAAAAAACGGATCCGCCATTTATGGACTTTAACTTTTTTTTCCTATTTTTCGGGTTTAACATGCAAAAGCCGGATCCGTTTTGACTGAACACACGGCTCCGGATCCGGCGTTAATGCAAGTCATGGGAAAAAGGGGGCGTTCAGTCAAAGTGTTCAGGATTTTTGGACGGAGGTAAAAATACAGCATGCTACGTTTTTCTGAAAACGACAAAAAGACTGAACAGAAGACATCCTGATGCATTCTGAGGGACGGACTCTCCATTCAGAATGCATTAGGATAAAACTGATCAGTTCTTTTCCGGATTTGAGCCCCTAGGACTGAACTCAGCGCTGGAAAAGAAACGCTAGTGTGAAAGTACCCTAAGGCCTCTTTCACACGGCGTGTACTCCACTTGCCGGAATTACACGCCGGATCCGGAAAAACGCAAGTGTACTGAAAGCATTTGAATGCTTTCAGTGTTACTATGGCACCCGGGACGCTATTAAAGTCCTGGTTGCCATAGTGGGAGCGGGGGAGCGGCATACTTACAGTCCGCGCGGCTCCCGGGGTGCTCCAGAGTGACGTCAGAGCGCCCTATGCGCATGGATGATGTGCCATGTGATCACGTCATCCATGCGCTTGGGGCGCCCTGACGTCACTCTGGAGCGCCCCGGGAGCCGCACGGACGGTAAGTATGCTGCTCCCCCGCTCCCCGCTACACTTTACCATGGCTGCCAGGACTTTAGCGTCCCGGCAGCCATGGTAACCATTCAGAAAAAGCTAAACGTCGGATCCGGCAATGCGCCGAAACGACGTTTAGCTTAAGGCCGGATCCGGATCAATGCTTTTCAATGGGCATTAATTCCGGATCCGGCCTTACGGCAAGTGTTCAGGATTTTTGGCCGGAGCAAAAAGTGCAGCATGCTGCGGTATTTTCTCCAGCCAAAAAACATTCCGTTCCGGAACTGAAGACATCCTGATGCATCCTGAACGGATTTCACTCCATTCAGAATGCATTAGGATAAAATTGATCAGGATTCTTCTGGCATAGAGCCCCGACGACGGAACTCTATGCCGGAAGAAAAGAACGCCGTTGTGAAAGAGCCCTTAGTAGTTTATTTTTATCAATCAACAAAATGCAAAGTCAATGAACAAAAGAGAAATGTAAATCAAATCAATATTTGGTGTGTCTACCCTTGGTCTTCAAAGCAGAATCATTTCTTCTAGGTACACTTGTAGACAATAACTTGACAAGGAGAATGTTCCAAACATCTTGGAAAACTAACCAGAGATCATTTGTGGATGTAGTCTTGCTCAAATCCTTATGTTTCTTTATGTAATTCCAGATAGACTTGATGATGTTGAGATGAGGGCTATTTGGGGGCCATATCACTTCTAGGATTCTTTGTTCTTAACAATAAAGACAGTTCTTGACTATATATTTGGAATCATTGTTTTGTAGAATAAATTGAAATTTAACACTTAAATTTTTGAAAGTATTTTTACTTTACAGTATTTTTTCCACATCTGCCTACAACTTTTGCGCAGTAAAGAGGAGAGGGGAGAATAGGGAAAATACTATTGAGGCTTTTAGTTTGAGAAAATCCTTACATTGACTACAGTTAAACCTGGGGATTAACTGGTAGGTTTTCTGTCTCCCATATAGTAGACCTTGGGTTCAAAAATTTGGGAAAATAGAGTAATAAAAGTTAAATAGTTACATATACATATCAGAATGCTGACTGGGTCTCCATAGACCACAGATGAGAGCAGCCTCAAAAGGGTGGAGGGGGGCTGATCTGTGACTCCATAGAGAAGAATGGGGACTCATTACAGCCTTGGAAAGGGAATAGAGCTGTTCAGCCAGACTCCCCATCATGGTGGGCCCCATAGCAAGTGTGTTGTATGCCTTCATTGAGTGTATGACATGGTCACTGCGCTTCAATGCTATAGTGAGACAAAATTAATAAATGTCCCAGAAGCGCTATATCTCCCTCCTCACTACAAAGCAGCAGTATCGCAGCAGAACCGCAACAAAACTGCCGCACTATAGTACAAAGATAATTAAAAAATCAATGATACTGCGCTCTAACTTGTATGGATCGCAAGACCTAATACCCCCACCTCCTAGTTTAAAAGCACTCCACAAACTCAGTAGACTATGCATTACCTGGTGGATGGGCTTCATATAACACGGGGTGCGGTGGGTGATCCTCGGATCTTGCAGGTACAGGTCGGGTGCTATAGTGGTTTGCGCTCGCACGGAGCGAGAGTGATGCCACTACTATGACTACGGAGAGTCACAGGTACCACAAGACCTCTCTACGCGTTTTGGATAGATTCGCTATCCTTCGTCAGGAAAGATGGATGGATAATCCTGCATATTCCCCCTTCCGTATATGTGCCTTCTGTACCCCCCGCTGATTTAACCCTACGAGTGCCGCTTATTATGTTTCCTCTTTTGACATCTGTTAAACTTGTGTTCTTTATTTTCTTTCAAAGGCGAAAAGTTCTATTTCCATATTTAAACCTGACGGGGCCAGTGTATCCATGTTAAAGATCCATCTCGTTTCTGATCTGGACATCTCCTTAAGATACTGTTTTTTTCTGACAATCTCTATCCCACAGAAAGTTGATCCTGCGAATTTCCAAAGGTGTTTATCCCTATAATGTCGCGATAGAGGGTGCCCCTCATATTTTCTCTCAATATTATATATATGTTCTCCTATTCTCTTTTTGAGCAGTCTCTTCGTTCGACCAATATAATTTTTTTTCGCAGGGACAGGTAATCGCATAGATTACACCTGAGCTGTTACACGAAATGAAATCTCTTATGTCACGTACATAGATATGACCCTTCAGTGTTTTTCACCTTTGTTTGTTTTTTAATTTTTAGTAATTTTTTTATCAGACATTTTTTACAAGGAAAAAAGCCTTTTATTCTACTGTCTTTTTTTATTATTTATATCATTCCTATTTATTTTGTTCGTGCCAATGCATTTACTGGTTGGTGCTATGGTGTTCCCAATATTTCTAGCTCTACGATAGATGAATCTTGGGGCCTTTGCGATAAGGTCTCCTGTTATTTTATCTCCTTTTAGGACTTCCCAATACCTATTGATTATTTTCTTGAATTTTGAGACCTGACTGTTATAAGGCATAATTATTGGTGGGATGATCCACATTTCTTCTTTCTCAGGATACTTCTTTTTTCTTTTCCCGTCTTTCAGAAGTCTATGTCTATCTAGATGTCCTATCTCTGTTCTACATCTTATTAGTTTTCCCTGGTCATATCCCTTCAGTTCGAACCTATTCTGCATACATTTTGCTTCTTCTTCATAGTGTTCTTTTTTTGTGCAGTTCCTCCTTATTAGCATAAACTGGCTCCTCGGTACGTTTTCTAGCCACCAAGGCAGGTGGCAGCTCTCAATGGAGATGAAGCTGTTAACATCAGTGGGTTTATTATATGTTTTTGTGCAAATTTTGCCATCTTCAATAAATACTGTCAAATCTAAAAAGTTAATTTGTGTCTTATTGTATGTCGGGGTGAATTGTAGATAAAATAAATTTTTATCAAGAACATAAAAAAATTCCCGTAATGCATCTTCCCCCCCCCCCCCCCCCCCCACCCCTTCCCAAATAAAAATTATGTCTTCGGTAAAGCGATGCCATAGGACGAGGTTCGACCAGAGCCCGCCGCTGCAGTGGACTGATTGATGTTCCCACTGTCCCACGTACAGATTAGCGAACCCCGGTGCGAACCTCGTCCCTATCGCGGTCCCCCATGTCTGGAGGTAAAAATTCTCATCATATATAAAATAGTTTTTTTCCAAAATAAACATAATACATTCCCCCAAATATTCAATTTGTTCCTTTGTCATTTCGCCTTTGGCAGTTAGGAAGAATTCCGTTGCTTCACATCCTTTCCGGTTTTCAATAATGGTATACAGGGATTTGAAGTCTAATGTGCCCATTATATAGGTGTCCTTCCATATTACATTATTTAATATTTCTAGGATATTTCTCGTATCCTTGATGTATGCAGGGAGTGCTTGTGTGTATAGTTGTAGATACGATGGGTCTACCTGGTGAATTTATGGGATCTTTATGAATTTTGGGGTTATAGTAAAACGCTGCAATTTTCGGTTGTTGTATATGTATAAAAGTAGCTTCTTTCTTTTGCAAAATACCTAGTGCCCTCCCTTTCTGAACAAGTTCTTTAAGCTGTTTCTTAAATAATTCCGTCCTGTTACCTGCAAGATCCGAGGATCACCCACCACACCCCGTGTTATATGAAGCCCATCCACCAGGTAATGCATAATCTACTGAGTTTGTTGAGTGCTTTTAAACTAGGAGGTGGGGGTATTAGGTCTTGCGATCCATACAAGTTAGAGCGCAGTATCATTGATTTTTTTCATAATTTTTTTTTTATTATTATTTTTTTTTCATTATCTCTATAGTGAGACAAGTTTATATCCAAAATTACTGATTAGAGTCTGGTGTAAGGACTACACTTCTCAAAATTCTGCAAAGTTTTCATTTTGAAGTGAGCAGAATTAAGAATGCAGCTCTGGACTATCATACAAGATTTGTTTGAATGTTTGTTTCTTTGTTTTTCAACTTGGGATCAGTAAAACATAAATGAAACTATACATTTACAAATTCACACAACTTTATATAGATCATTTCTACATTTCAAGTGTAAAATGTTACACGCTGGCTGTATTTTTAAGCATCTTTAAACTATTTAAGTATTTTCACATTTTAGCAGTGTGACTTTTTAATGGAAATACATAGTTCTTGGGCTCTTAAATATTGTTTATTCTGAATAAATTCTTTATTAAGAGGAACAAAATAATTATATCAGTCATACAGGCATGAAGGTGATAAACTGTAATGCAATACCTTTTATTATATCTACTATGGCTTAACCATAGGCTATGACACAGAGGACATAGCGGAATCCCTAATAAGCCCAATCACAAATGAGCTAATTTGTGTAAGGGCTTATTAGGGATTCCGCCTGGGTACAGGGACAGGTATCCGGACGGTGTCACCCCTTTCGGGGCGGGTGCTCTGTGTAGGTAGGTAGGGCTTGCTAGACCCCATCCCTGAACAGGGTCACTTAGGGTGAGCAGCACCTGACATCTATCTACACTACAGCCTATACAGTTCGGAATCTCTTTGTTGGAGGGTACCATATCCAGTGGATCTAGACGGCTGGTAACCCAATCGGTAAATCTCTCCTGGAGAACCCATCCTATCTGCATCTACTCATTGGTTAGACCATTCCTTTTTCTTTATGTGTTGCAAATTAGGTATCATCCTAATTTTGTTTTGGCCCCAGTCGGGTCGTTGTCTACCAGTTTTTGTTGCATGTATTAGTCCTTGTGTGTAACGCAGCTTTAATATTGATATTAATTAAATGTTAAGTTTTAGCTCCCTCTGTTCCCCTTTGGGAATAGTCTAGTCTGTATTTGGGAGTTCCCTGTGAAGTTTAATACATTACATGATATACACTTTGCTATTTTTGTTCAATTATAATACATACATCTTCTGTGGTAGAGGGACATCCTCAGGGCAATGGAATAGGTACAACTTCTACAACCCCTGGAGCTACCTATCTGAATGCAAACATCTAAATCCACTACATAGAAGTGATATTTTTCATGAATAATCTATCCATATTTCTCGAAATGAAAGTCAGCACATAACAAATACATCTCCAAGCAGTGAGCTGGGAATAGTTGTCCCATGGGAACATTTTACCTTGTAGCAGAGTTTCTCAAATGCAACACTTACTTCAGTGTTATAAAATGTGTCAGAGCAAAGATTAAGAGTGATTACCGGGAAACCTAATGCAAGAGAATGGTGATCACTCATCTTCAGGTGCATAAACTAGAACACGAGCACTATTCTACCCAGAATACCTGGCCAAATGCTATCTGGACAAGTCAATATAAATTAGTAAAGTCATTCTTCTTTGAGCTAATACGTTTATAACAGAGGGAGTAAAATATTTGGGAGGGCCCTTACCTATCATATCTCAGTTATAATAATAGTGTCTTCTTATGTGACAAGGGGTCTTTAAAAATCCTTAGCATCAGGACTCAAGTGGGTCTGATAACTCTCACCCACTATAGTTCCAGTTATGGGTCTTCAACACAGTGAAAGCCAGATATCCCTCCAGGGAAGGGAAACCAAGCAAAGGGGTGTCTCCAAGACATTGCTCCTGGTTAGCCAGAATCCTACTCTGCACTGATTAGGGGCAACACCATGAAACAGTTGGCTTAGGTTTTCCCCTGTCACATTCTTAAGGCTTGTAAAAGAGCTGGATCTTGACAAAGGGGCCACTTAATATGGTGGATCTGGTTAGCTCTATTATGGGGACAGCCCTTTGCTTGGTTTTCCTTCCCTGGAGGGATATCTGGCTTTCACTGCATAGAAGACCCATAACTGGGGCTCCAGTTATTTTGTATACTACTGTTTCCAAGTGAGCTTTGCACTTTGGATTGCTGTGTTGAGACTCTTAAATGAGGCTCCACAGTGTTTTTTGTAGTTGCTCTCCCTAAGGTCAGCTATTGTTTTGTTGGACCCACTATAGTTAAAATTGGAATGACTAAATGGTTTAGGGCTCTTTCACACTTGCGTTCTTTTGTTCCGACATAGAGTTCCGTCGTCGGGGCTCTATGCCGGAAGAATCCTGATCAGGATTATCCCCATGCATTCTGAATGGAGAGAAATCCGTTCAGGATGCATCAGGATGTCTTCAGTTCAGGACCGGAACGTTTTTTGGCCGGAGAAAATACCGCAGCATGCTGCGCTTTTTGCTCCGGGCAAAAATCCTGAACACCTGCCGCAAGACCGGATCCGGAATTAATGCCCATTGAAAGGCATTAATCCGGATCCGGCCTTAAGCTAAACGTCGTCGCAAAGATCCACAGTACAGGAAGAAAAATTAAGTGATTGTCTGCATGAATGATTTCTCCTTGGAAAAAGGTGCTACAATTAGGGAAATTACATTATAAGTGTGGGTTTCACAGTCCTTTGCCAATTAAAAAAATAATAATAAAGCACACAAAGCCTGGTTACTAACAAATCAGTTTTTCCTAAGAAAGATTGCTTGTTGTGATCCATGCCTCAATATACCGTATTTTTCACCCTATAAGACTCACCGGCCCAAAAGACGCACCTAGGTTTTTGGGGAGGAAAATAAGAAAATAAAAAAATAAACCAAAAGGTGTCCTTTTGGTGGGTTTGGAACTAATGGTGGTCTGTGGATGGCACTATTACTGGGGATCTGTGGATGGCACTGTTATGGGGTGATCTGTGAAGGACACTGTTATGGGGGATCTGTGGATGACGCACTGTTATGGATGGGATCTGTGGCTGACACTGTTATGGGGGATCTGTGACGGACACTGTTATGGGGGGGATCTTTGACGGACACTTATGGGGGGGATCTGTGACGGACACTGTTATGGGGGGGATCTGTGAAGGATACTGTTACAGGGGGGATCTGTGGCTGACACTGTTATGGGGGGGATCTGTGGCTGACACTGTTATGGGGGATCTGTGGATGGCACTGTTATGGGGGATCTGTGGATGGCACTGTTATGGGGGATCTGTGGATGGCACTGTTATGGGGGATCTGTGGATGGCACTGTTATGGGGGATCTGTGGATGGCACTGTTATGGGGGATCTGTGGATGGCACTGTTATGGGGGATCTGTGGATGGCACTGTTATGGGGGATCTGTGGATGGCACTGTTATGGGGGATCTGTGGATGGCACTGTTATGGGGGATCTGTGGACGGCACTGTTATGGGGGATCTGTGGATGGCACTGTTATAGGGGATCTGTGGATGGCACTGTTATGGAGGATCTGTGGATGGCACTGTTATGGAGGATCTGTGGATGGCACTGTTATGGAGGATCTGTGGATGGCACTGTTATATATGTGCTATTCACAGACCCCCCACCCCATAACAGTGCCAGCCACAGACCCCCCACCCCTTAACAGTGCCATCCACAGATGTCCCCCATAAAACTGTCATCCACAGATTCCCCCCCACCGCTCCAGTGCTGCAGTATACAAATATAAAATGTCTCATTCAATTAAAAGTGATTAAACATGCCCCCTCACTCCTAATATTACCGTACACCCTAACAGCTTCTGTACAACGCAGGCAGGCCGGGCGGCCGGCGCGTCACTCACTGATGTCACGTGCCTGCGACTCCTGCTTCATTCATAAAGTAGGCGGCGCAGACACGTGACATACTGAAGTTACGCTGCCGCCCGCCGGGCCTACCTGCTTTCTATCTAAGCTGTTAGGGTGTACAGTAATATTAAAAGTGGGGGGGGGCATGTTTAATCACTTTTAATTGAATGAGACATTTTATATTTGTATAGTGCAGCACTGGAGCAGCGGGGCTGGAGTACAGTGACTGCAATGGCCCCACCGCAATTGCCGGCCCCCAGCTCCTCCTTCCAGTCCCTCCCCGCTCGTTCATATATCGCAGCCTGCGATGTAAAAATGTCAGCATTCGCCCCATAAGACGCAGGGGCATTTTTCCACCATTTTCTTTTGGGGGAAAAGTGCATCTTATGGGGCGAAAAATATGGTAAACCGCTTTCAGAAAACCTCAGATGTGTCATAGAGATGCCATAAAGCTAGAAAACACTACAAAGTATTGCTAAAGACCAGGGTTTGCATCTATCCATGGTTATACAAAATATCTGACAAAGCATAAAACTGTTTGTTGCTACTCTCCAAAGTGGGAGTGGGAGTGGAAGTCCTGTAAAGATCACTCCAAGAGCACAATGGCAGTCTTAATACAGAAGAACCCAAGGGTAACAACAAAAGACCCACAAAAGACTCTACAAACCACATAAATCTCAGTTCATTTGTCCATTATTAGAAAAACACTGAACAAGAATGGTGTTCATGAAGCCACTGCTGTCCAAAAAAAACAGTTAGGTGTTTCAAAAGTTTCTGCAAAATGCTCAATGGACAATTGAGACAAAAGTGGGACTTCGGAACAAAAATTTACAATGCTATGTTTAGAGGAAAAAAGTAATGGACACCAACACAAAGACTAATCCCAGCTGTGAAGCATGGTGGAGTGAGCATCATGGTTTAGGGCTGGTTCGCTGCTTCAGGGTCTAGACACCATGTGACCATCGAGTGAACAATAAAAATAAAGGTGTTTGAAAACATTTTACATGAGAATGTAAGGGCAGCAGTCCATGAACTAAAACTGAAGAGTCAATGGGTGATGCAACAAGACAATGACTCATACAAGAAAACCAACTAAAGAATGGTTGAAAAAGAAGAGGATTTGTGTTGAGTCCAGACCTTAACTATATTGAAATGCTGTGGCACAATCTTAAGTGAGTTCTCCCATAATTAATGTTTTAAATGAAAATCAAACATCATAAAGTACATGATAATCATATTCTAACAAAGCTAGAACCAGCCCTGTACCTCACATGGATCCAGAGATCGCCCCATTCATTGTTCCGATTGCTCTGCTAAATTTATATCAAACTGGCATTTGCAGCCACCTCAGTGATTCAGACAAAGAAATAAGAAAATAACAGCTGGTGACACTAAATATACGGATACATTTTATTGAATATCTCAATAGCTTTACTAAATTTTTAATTACATGAAAGTATTCAGATCTAGGTGCTGGCTTAAACTGTAGAATATATTTATTGGGACAACCCCTTTTAAAAGAGCTATATATGCAAGTCATACCAGAAATATTGATGAACTGAAACACATTTGAAGGGAAGAATGGTATAAAATTCCTCCTCAGTAGTGTTCAATTCTCATTTGCAGCTTCATTCCCTGGCCAAAAATAAGTTCACACACTCTAATATTTACTTGGACTGCCTTTTGCTTGGATTATGACACGCATTCACTGTGGCATCATTTCCACAAGCTTCTGCAATTTATTTTAGTTCATTTTTCCCCCAAAGATCTTGTATCAGGAGATTTGGACCACTGCTCAAAGTCTTCTCCAGCACATTCCAAAGATTCTCAATGGGATTTAGGTCTGGACTCTGTGGTGGCCAATCCATGTGTGAAAATGATGTCTCTTTCTTCCTTAACCACTGTGGCGAAACCAACCTCGCCACGGTGTTTTGGAGGGGGCTGTTTGCCAGCCTCCTGCCCCAGGATTACGGCCCTTTGAGATACTTTTGCTAACTTTTAAACCCCTGAACCTATTCAAGTGAATTTTGGATAGGTTTGTCCCCAAGTTATACTGGGGATGATGTAAGTTATATGTATGGACAATGCAACCTCACAAAGTTGTAACAATTTATAATAAGTGTAACTTGTCAGCTTGGGAGGAATATGCTGGGTGTGGTCCCATTGTGTGTTTAAATGGTGATGTCTGTCCTGTTGTCTCCACATGTGTATTGGCGATCTCCCTTTGTCCTGAGAGATAATTGGATTGCCCTCGGTTGTCTCTGGGACAGAGAGGAGGAAACCATGATGCGTTGTGGGGATGTGTTGTATCTGTTCTGTGTCGCAGTCTCCCTTCTGGTCCTCTAGGGGGCGGGAACGATTGGTTGCTGTACTTGCATTGTGTGTGTTGTAAGATATTGATTGGTTGGATTTCAAAACCCTGTGGGCAGTACTATGTTTGTTTTTTAAGAATAAAAGAGGCTGTATCTGAAGTACAGTCAGACCACTGCTTGACCCTGAACACGGAGCCTTGTCTCGTCATTGGGGGGATTCCCTGTATGCTATTGGAGGCTGATTGCCAGGAGTGTAAGCTGACTGTACGCTTTTCCTGTTCGTCTGCTGGCAGCTATTCGCGAGGTTCCAGTTTTGAGTGCTATTTTGTATCCAGTTCGGGAGTTTGGTGTTCTGCAGTAGCTGTGCCTGTCTCTCAGAAAAGGGGCATATCGCCTAAACGGATTTTAACCCCTTGTCAGCTGAAACGGTCCGTTACAACCACTCTTTCACAATTTGAGCCCAATGAATCCTGGCATTGTCATTTTGGCATACGCCCTGTGCCATCAGGAACGAAAAATTTATTGATGGAATAACCTGGTCATTCAGTATATTCAGGTAGTCAGCTGACCTCATTTTTTGGGCACATAACGTTGCTGAACTTAGACCTGATCAACTGGGAGGATCTTACATATTTGCTTATTAAAATCCAGGTGGTGACCTTTTTTGTGTTTTTGTTTGTGTGTTATTAGTTTAACCCTTTGAGCACTAGAGGTTTCTAGTTTTTAAGTATTCGTTTTTTGACTCTATGCCTTTCCAGGGCCATAACTTTTTTGGTATTTTTCTGTTCACATAGCCGTATGAGTTTTGTTTTTTGCAGGACAAGTTGCACTTTCTAATTTAATATTGCATATAATACAGTTGGGACAGGGCCGTAGATAATTTTTTTTCCTGGGGGGGGTTTCTCAAATCACTTTATCTAGCAGACACACCAGGGTTTGAAAAAAAAAATACCAGCCATATCATTCCTTGAGCAATACCGATTTAGTTGTTTGACACCATATGGAAAACGCATGTTTTGAAAAGACTCGTAATTGGTACCTACCCACTCCAGTCTGGAGTGACAGTCTATGGCACGCATGACACATCACATGCTAGCTTACTCTTGTAATTTCCATAAGAAATTGCGTTTCTTTATTGTTGAGGAGACTAGAGTGTGAGAGACTAGAAAAAATACATCAAACTATGCAGCCTGCACAATAAGTGATGTGGACCAGCATGGTGGTGGCCAGTTCCCTCAATTCATAAGAGTCTGGGGGCTGGACTAAATATATGAATTGACACTGTAGCCTGGTGTAGGGGGTGGTGGTGGTGTGGGGGTGGGCTTTGAATCTTCTTGATTTTCTTTTTTAACTATATTACTTTTACTTACACTAGTGCTCCAGAGTCTCTATCTCTAGATCTCTATGATCTCTATGATCTCTATATCTCTAAGATCTGTCAGCCGCCACCCAGGAGTAGCAGGCACGCGCAGGCAGGAAGCTGGCCGGGGTCCAAACGTACGACAGGCGGAGCCTGAAGGCAGCGTGCCGGACATGTGATCATCAGCGTCATCCCTGCCTGGCTGCCCTGTGTGTGCCTGTGAGTTACTTGTGCCACCGTACCTGCCCCCCTGCGCTGCCCGGCCCCGCCCTGCAGCCTCCATCACCTCTCTGTGTGCCGCACTGCCCGTGCCGCTATTGCACAGAGCGGCACGCCCGGCCTGTTCTCTGGCAGGTTAGGAGGACAGACACTCTGGGGGGGGTTTTAACCCCCCTATGCCCCCCCCCTTATCTACGCCCATGGGGTCTAGTAGCGTGGACACCCAGTACAGGTCGTTCTCCTTCAGCTTTTTCATACGAGGGTCCCTCAACAGGCACGACAGCATGAAAGACCCCATTTGCACAAGGTTGGATGCCGAGCTACTTATGTCCCGTTCCTCGTCCTCAGTGATCTCACTGAAGGTCTGTTCTTCCCCCCAGCCACGTACAACACCACGGGTACCAGATAGGTGACAACAAGCACCCCGGGATGCCTGTTGTGGTTGGTCTTTCTCCTCCTCCTCCGACTCCTCCTCCTCTGACTCCTCTTCCTCACACTCCTCTTCCAGCGTTGCTGGGGGTCCAGCAAGCAATGCTGATAAGGCTGTTTCTGGTGGTGATGATGGTGACCACAACTCTTCCTCTTCACGCTCATCTACGGCCTGATCCAGCACTCTTCTCAAGGCATGCTCCAGGAAGAAAACAAATGGGATGATGTCGCTGATGGTGCCTTCGGTGCGACTGACTATGTTTGTCACCTCCTCAAAAGGACGCATGAGCCTACAGGCATTGCGCATCAGCGTCCAGTAACGTGGCAAAAAAAAATCACAGCTCCGCAGAGGCTGTCCTAGCACCCCGGTCATAAAAATACTTGTTGACGGCTTTTTCTTGTTGGAGCAGGCGGTCGAACATTAAGAGTGTTGAATTCCAACGTGTCGGGCTGTCGCAAATCAAGCGCCTCACTGGCATGTTGGTTCAGCGCTGAATGTCTGAAAAGTGCACCATGGCCGTGTAGGAACGCCTGAAATGGCCACACACCTTCCTGGCCTGCTTGTGGACATCCTGTAAGCCTGGGTACTTATGCACAAAGCTTTGTACGATCAGATTACACACATGTGCCATGCACGGCACATGTGTCAACTTGCCCAAATTCAATGCCACCAACAAATTGCTTCCGTTGTCACACACCATTTTGCCAATCTCCAGTTGGTGCGGAGTCAGCCACTGATCCTGCGTTCAGGGCAGACAGGAGTGCTGGTCCGGTGTGACTCTCTGCTTTCAGGCAAGTAAACCCCAAGATGGCGTGACACTGTTGTATCCCTTATGTGAAATAGCCCCTGGTGGGGGTGGGGGGTTGCCGTTGATGTGGAGAAAGACGCAGCAGCAGAAGAGGACTCAGCCAAGGAGGTTATGGAAGAGGATGGAGTAGAGGAGGTGGCAGCAGGCCTGCCTGCAAGTCGTGGCGGTGTCACCAACTCCTCTGCAGAGCCACGCATTCCATGCTTGGCAGTCATGAGCAGGTTTACCCAATGCGCAGTGTAGGTGATATACCTGCCCTGACCGTGCTTTGCAGACCAGGTATCAGTGGTCAGATGGACCCTTGCCCCAACACTGTGTGCCAGACATTCCATAACTTCCTTTTTCACAATCGAGTACAGGTTGGGGATTGCCTTTTGTGCAAAGAAATTTTGGCCGGGTACCTTCCACTGCGGTGTCCCAATAGCTACAAATTATTTGAAAGCCTCAGACTCCACCAGCTTGTATGGTAAAAGCTGGCGGGCTAAGAGTTCAGACAAGCCAGCTGTCAGACACCGGGCAAGGGGGTGACTTTGTGACATTGGCTTCTTACGCTCAAACATGTCCTTGACAGACCCCTGACTGTGGGCAGATGAGCAGGAACTGCTGGACCAGGAGGATGGTGGCTTTGAGTTTGTGTGCTGCTTTTACTCATGTGTTGATCTCATAGGCGTTTGTGATGTGAGATCATGACCCTTCGCAAAGCAGTTGTACCTAGGTGGGTGTTGGACTTCCCACGACTCATTTTATTTTGGCACAGGTTACAAATGACATCGCTGTTATCAGGAGTCAGACACACAAAAAAATACCACACTGCTGAGCTTTGCAATGACGGCATTCTGGTGGTGGCAACAGCATGCGTGGATTGGTGTTCTGTCTGGTTGACCACGGGTGCCGATACATGCTGTCTGACTGTGCCACTATCTCCTTGCGACGACCTCCCCCTGCTTCCAACTCGTCTCCTCCTCCTCTCTGTCTCCCCATCTGAACTTTCCCCCTGTTCTTCTTCTCTTCGAGCGGGCACCCACGTGACATCCACGGACACATCGTCATCATCAACCGCTTCACTTGTATCTGACAACTCGGCAAAGGAAGCAGCAGCGGGTACAACATCATCATCATCACACCGTACGTCCATGTGTGTAATGCTGCCTGACTGAGACATATCCCTGTTATCTACATCCTCTTACAATAATGGTTGCGCATCATTCATTTCTTCCAGCTGATGTGTAAATAACTCCTCTGACAGATCAAGTGAAGCGGCTGTGGTGCTAGTGTTGGTGGTGGCGGCAGACGGCCAAAGGGAATCACAGCACCACGACCACGATGGCCACTGCGGGGTGGCCTGCCTCTACCTGTCATTTTTTTTAGATTAGTTAAGTTGTACTATGCGTGCAAGCTACTGTGACACCAGATATGAATGGCGCTGAAGTGACACTATGCACTGCACTGGGCCTTAGACACACAAACACGTGTGTAACTGACTGCGAGTTATTCAGTCCAAATTGTTGTTTTTCTTTAACCCCTTAAGGACACAGCCTTATTACACCTTAGGACCAGGCCATTTTTTGCAAATCTGACCAGTGTCACTTTAAGTGGTGATAACTTTAAAACGCTTTGACTTATCCAGGCCATTCTGAGATTGTTTTTTCGTCACATATTGTACTTCATGACACTGGTAAAATAAAGTAAAAAAAATATATATTTTTTTGCATAAAAAATGTCAAATTTACCAAAAATTGGGAAAAATTAGCAAATTTCAAAGTTTCAGTTTCTCTACTTCTGTAATACATAGTAATACCCCTAAAAATTGTGATGACTTTACATTCCCCATATGTCTACTTCATGTTTGAATTATTTTGGGAATGATATTTTATTTTTTGGGGATGTTACAAGGCTTAGAAGTTTAGAAGCAAATCTTGAAATTTTTCAGAAATTTACAAAAACCCAATTTTTAGGGACCACTACAGCTCTGAAGTCACTTTGCGAGGCTTACATAATAGAAACCACCCAAAAATGACCCCATTCTATAAACTACACCCCTCAAGGTATTCAAAACTGATTTTACAAACTTTGTTAACCCTTTAGGTGTTGCACAAGAGTTATTGGCAAATGGGGATGAAATTTGAGAATTTCATTTTATTGCCTAATTTTCCATTTTAACCCATTTTTTCCACTAACAAAGCAAGGGTTAACAGCCAAACAAGACTGTATCTTTATTGCCCTGACTCTGCCGTTTACAGAAACACCCCATATGTGGCCGTAAACTACTGTACGGCCACACAGCGGGGCGTAGAGTGAAAGGTGCGCCGTTTGGTTTTTGGAAGGCAGGTTTTGCTGGACTGGTTTTTTGACACCATGTCCCATTTGAAGCCCCCTGATGCACCCCTAGAGTAGAAACTCCATAAAAGTGACCCCATCTAAGAAACTACACCCCTCAAGGTATACAAAACTGATTTTACAAACTTTGTTAACCCTTTAGGTGTTGCACAAGATTTAATGGAAAATAGAGATACAATTTCAAAATTTCACTTTTTTGGCAGATTTTCCATTTTAATATTTTTTTTCCAGTTACAAAGCAAGGGTTAACAGCCAAACAAAACTCATTATTTATGGCCCTGATTCAGTAGTTTACAGAAACATCCCATATGTGGTCGTAAACCGCTGTACGGTCACACGGCAGGGCGCAGAAGGAAAGGAATGCCATACGGTTTTTGGAAGGCAGATTTTGCTGGACTGTTTTTTTTTTGACACCATGTCCCATTTGAAGCCCCCCTGATGCACCCCTAGAGTAGAAACTCCAAAAAAGTGACCCCATTTTAGAAACTACGGGATAGGGTGGCAGTTTTGTTGGTACTAGTTTAGGGTACATATGATTTTTGGTTGCTCTATATTACACTTTTTGTGCGGCAAGGTAACAAGAAATTGCTTTTTGGCACCGTTTTTTTTTTTGTTATTTACACCATTCATCTGACAGGTTAGATCATGTGGTAATTTTATAGAGCAGGTTGTCACGGACGCGGTGATACCCAATATGTATACAATTTTTTTTATTTATGTAAGTTTTACACAATAATTTCATTTTTAAAACAAAAAAAATGTTTTAGTGTCTCCATAGTCTAAGAGCCATAGTTTTTTCAATTTTTGGGCGATTATCTTAAGTAGGGTCTCATTTTTTGTGGGATGAGATGACGGTTTGATTGGCACTATTTTGGGGTGCACATGACTTTTTGATTGCTTGCTATTACTCTTTTTGTGACGGAAGATGACAAAAAATGGCTTTTTTTACACCATTTTTACTTTTTTTTTACGGTGGTCATCTGAGGGGTTAGGTCATGTGATATTTTTATAGAGCCGGTCAATACGGACGCGGCGATACCTAATATGTATACTTTTTTTATTTATGTAAGATTTACTCAATGATTTCATTTTTGAAACAAAAGAAATCATGTTTTAGTATTTCCATAGTTTTTGGGCGATTATCTTGGGTAGGGTATGATTTTTGCGGGATGAGATAACGGTTTGATTGTTACAATTTTGGCGTACATGCGACTTTTTTGATCACTTTTATTACCTTTTTTGGGAAGTAAGGTGGGCAAAATTCCAATTTCATCATAGTTTTTAATTTTTATGGCGTTCACCGTTCGGGTAAAGTAACATGACCGTTTTATAGATCAGGTCGTTACGGACTCGGCGATACCAAACATGTGTAGGGAATTTTATTGTTTTCATTTTTAATCAGTGATAAATGTGTTTTTTGATTTTTACTTTTTTTCACATTTTTTTTGACCCAGACCCACTTGGTTCTTGAAGATCCAGTGGGTCTGATGTCTGCATAATACAGTACAGTACAATATATATTGTACTGTACTGTATTTTACTTACACTTTGTCTGAACAGATCTATGCTTTCAGCACAGATCTGTTCAGAACCATGGACAGCAGGACTGTTGCCATGGGAACCTTCCCCGTCTGCTCAGTAGTTGCCAGAACTTCGCAGACGGGGAAGGGTAAGGACGGGGCTTGGGGGGCGGCTGGGAGCTATCTCCCTATCCATTCGGGGGGCTGCAAAAGTGCACAGCAGCCCCCCGATGGGAGAGGGAGGGAGCTCCCTGCGCTGTACACACTTTTCCATACAGCGGTCGTGCTGGCACCTGTTACGTAGACCCAACGGTATGCAAGGGGAGGCGGGTGGGATCGCGATCCACCTACCGAACCAGGCCTCCCGCAACCGCCCGCACCCTCCCCTGCACTCCCCCTGCTCAAATAACTCAGGGGTGCAGAGGGGGGGATCCTGAAAAAATGCACCTCAAGTTCTGTCCCCGCGCAGGATCGCGGTGTTCGAAATGCAGAAATCGCAGCAAGCCGCAGGATACTGAATTGACCTAAAGTGTTGACCGCGCATCGCCAACATGGGGGGTCACGGACCCCCCCCCCGCGCATTTAGCCTAGGTGCCTGCTCATGATTTGAGCAGGCACCGGTTCCGATCACTGCCAGCCGCACGGCAGTGATCGAAAATACACAGGGCGTACATGTTACGCCCTGTGTCCTTAAGTACCAGGGCACAAGGGCGTACCTGTACGCCCTGTGTCCTTAAGGGGTTAAATGTAATCGAAAGTGACACCAGATATGAATGGCGCTGAAGTGACACTATGCACTGGCACTGGGCCTTAGACACACAAACACGTGTGCAACTGACTGCTAGTTTTTCAGTCCAAATTGTTGTTTTTCTTTAAATGTAATCGAATGTGACACCAGATATGAGTTGTGCTGGTGACACTATGCACTTGCAGGGCTGTGAGCCTGACACACACGCTGGCAGGCAACTGCAATTTGATTACACAGGAAAAAAATAAAAGGCAGACTGATGTTCTAACCCTAAAAAGGGCTTTTTGGGGTGCTGTCCTTACAGCATATCAGTCTTTCAGGACTGTAGTGGACACTTAATACACTAGCCTAGCTATCGATTCCCCTATTAAATCAGCAGCAGCTACACTGTCCCTCCTCTCACTAAGAATGCAGCTTCCGAATGAATCTAAAATGGAAGCTGTCTAGGAGGTGGGAGGGTCTGGGAGTGAGGGTCTGCTGCTGATTGGCTGGAATGTGTCTGCTGACTGTGAGGTACAGGGTCAAAGTTTATTCAATGATGATGAATAGGGGGCGGACCGAACATCGCATATGCTGGCAGTTACTAGGGAAGACAGTAAGTAAATGTATACATGTCTGGGATAAACACATATCTATCCTAAGTGAAAAATAAGAAGGAAATAATGTAAGGGCAGATGCAATAGACCATGGGGCTTTTTTCTGCCATCAGTCTTCTATGTGTAGGGGTCTAGTGTTAGTTGTAGTATTGCTAGAAGCTCACCCAGAGAGGCTTCGTTGACGTAGAATTAAAGGGGTGTACCATTAAGACAACACATCCCTTATGCACTGGATGTGGTATGTGTCTGATCGGCGGCCTTCTCCATTTGCAAGAACCGGGACCTGTGCTCCATAATTTGAATGGAGTAGCGATCATGCATGGTCACTGCTGCTCCATTTAGCTCTATGGGGATGTTTGAGATAACCAAGCACTTGTACCCAGCTATATCCGTCAGTCCCACAGAGATGAATGGAGAAGTAGACATGCATATGTGTTTGCTGCTCCATTTAAATGAGGACAACTGACCCCGTAGCACACACACAAACACACAGGAAACCAGATCCATAGGGGAATAACATAACAAAGGAAAACATCAAATGGACATCAACATAAACTTAAGAGTCACAGTTTGTTTGTTTGTTTATGACCACAAGGGTGGCCCCCACTGGCAGATGGAATGCACAGGAGGCCGCTCCAGCTAAGCATGGCTGAAGCAACCCACTGAGACATGCCAAACACAGAGGCTTTATGGGCCAAAGTGGCCACACCCACACAGACACACCCAGTGTCTCACACACACAGAAAGGGAGTTAACCCTTCCACCACCAGGGAAGGGAAAACACCACTTAACGGGGAAGTGCACACAATAACACACAAGTTGCCAAGTGGAACCGCACGCATAACACAGCAAGCAGCCACGACACAACTCAGGCTGCAATGCTGCCACATAAAAACTGTTGCCAGCGGCAACCACAGATGAGGCAAAAACCAAAGCCCTCACCTGTGATTGACAACCAAACAAAACCGCTGACAACCGCATGCGATTCAGGAGTCACGGTCATAGCCATGGCCGTGACATATCATGATTGTACTGAAGTTACACACAGATACATTCTGCACATATATTCCTGAGAGAGGTGGGGTTTTTACACAGTCTGGAGAGAAGAGAAAGCGAGAGCAGCCATCTTAGAGGGAGGTGAAACTAAGTAATTGTGTGAGCAGAGAATCTAACAGCATCCAGGTGTGAGAGCATCCCTCAGTGACCAGAGCTACAGCTAAGTGAAGCTGATCGTGTCCAAGATCCTGATTCTGCCCAGAGGAAGGAGGACTGCTGCCAGGAATGCTGATGAGAGCAGAGGAACAAAGCAACATATACTGCTGTACCGCATGCTTGTTGGAGAGACATTTGTTCTTTTCAGATTCACCAGCGGATGCAAAGCAGACCCGGGTCGGTAGGATCGTGCACGCACCTCATCACAGTGTTGGCGCCTAGAGACTGAGACTAGGCCTGTAGTTAGTTAGTTAGGGTTTTTGTTTGTGTCAGGCCACAAGTGTTACTACTGTTCATTTCACATTGGAGAGCTGATAAAATTCTCACAAACTCAAGCTAGGCTGGAGTTTTTTTGCTCGGGGGGAAATGGAATACTCAGGCACGTGCTACAGGACCTGTTATGGGAGGGGGAATACTGTAGAACTTGGTAAGACTGTAAGCTGTTGTGCTGCACCATAGTATAGCCCGTAACACACACCCATACAGTGGTTCTTGTTTGTAGGGTAATAACAGGTAAGGTGTGGCAGTTTAGTTGTGCCCGACAGTAGGTAAACTAATGCACTTTCCTCCATCTATCGGAGGGCGCTGTGCTGTGTAGCACAAGGGTCTCAGCCTTCCGGCTGGGTGTATGTAAATTGATTGTATGTTCCCAGCATTTGTAGTTGTGTTTATTGCCACATTTAAGTAAAAATCTGTTTTGGCAAAAGCTGGTGTTGGAGTTGGTTTCCTCGTTCTTGACTTCACCGTAACTAAGGCCTAATGCACACTAAGGCCTCATGCACACGGCCATTGTGCAGCTGTTCCGTGCATTGGGGACGGCAATTTGTGGTCCCCAATTCACGGGCAACATCCATGCAGCGGCTTAGAACGTGTTCTATTTTTTTTTTTTTTTGCAGTGCGGAGGCACGGACAGAAACACCACGGAAGCACTCTGTAGTGAATGGGTCCGCATTCATGATGTGGGATGCACACAGCCAGTGCCTGTGTATTGCGGACCTGCTGTATGTGGGCCGCAATACGGCAACGGCCTTATGCATGAGGTCTAAGGGTGGCTTTGTTTCATGTTTTTGCCACCTGTTTGACGTTGGGGGGGAAAAAAAAACATAGCACACCGCGCTTTTGTATTCTGCAAAGTTGGGTAAAAAAACTGCATACTTTTTTTTTATACTGGAACTTTATAGTGAACGGATGCCACTGTATGGATCCGTTAACATATAAAAAGAAATTGTACATGCTAAACGATGTGAACCCACCCTAACCTGTCGAAAGGTCTTGCCATTCTCGGCTGGACCAGGAAGCGTCTTGGTCTCGTCCTGCAGTCGTTCACAGGCCTTAGAGTCACATCAGCTTGAACAATAAGCCACTGCCTGACCCTGTCAGTCTGCACTGTGCATAGCAGATGGCATTTGACTTGCAAATTTCTGCTTGAACAAAACGAAAGGTCTAGAAAAACACGTTTTTGGGGATTGTCTGTACATTTACGGATGGCTGGCAACCAGGAATATGTATCTACAGTCACATTTAAGATGGTAAAATCTTTATCATATGCACTAAAGATGGAAGGATGTTTATCATGTAAATAAAGAACATGTGCAAAAAAGATGACACTATCATGCAAATAGATTTTTTATTTTTTTATTTTTGGGGAGGGGAATGGGGAAAAGGGATGATGGTGGTGATGGATGATGAGTTTTTTTGTTTTCTTTTTTTTGGTGATGAGGGGAAAAGGGTTGGAGATGAAAATGGGTGATGAATTTTTCTCTTTTTTTTTTTTAAGGGGTTATGATGAGGGTAGGGTGGGGAAGGTGGGGGGTGGGGTGAGGTGGTGTGGGGTAGCGTAGGGTAGGGTAGGGTCGGGTAGTGTAGGGTGGGGAAGGGTAGTGTAAAGTAGGGAATTTTTTATTTTTTTTATTTTTAAGGGGTTATGATGGGGTAGGGTAGGGTAGGATGGGGTAGGGTGGGGTAGGGTGGGGTAGGGTAGGGTAGGGTGGGGTAGGGTAGGGTAGGGTAGGGTAGGGTGGGGTAAGGTAGGGAATTTTTTTTGCTTTTTTTATTTTTTTAAGACTCTTCTGTCCTTGGCTCCTTGATGTTAATATATTAGATGAGGTGTCCAGATGTTGTGGACTTGCCAGGATCTAGGAGTCTGTAGATGTTGAAGACGATGATGATGTTGAAGATCGTCTTCTCCTTTCCAGTTCTGGACTGTGAGATGGTCGCTGTAAGAGGACACACAGACACCTCCAGGTAAGTATTTCATATTATTACAATTACATCATGTGTGATTTGTCTGCAGCCATGAAGGTAGATCATAGGCCATAATAATGAGAATGATACTGTATATATGGATATCACAGAGCCGGATGATAACACTATGGGTGTCACTATGTATTACACTTACAATGTCCATATGGAAAGGTGGGTGGATGCTGCCGGACTCCACATCAGCCCAGTTTACTGGTCTGAAGAACGGGTGGGATCTGATGGTAGATGTTACTGCCAGGCGGCTACATGGGGACTTGCTGAGGAGCTAAAAACATAATGAGAGACCATCAACCATTATTATTCTGGATTATTACAGATAAATATAACAAAATAGGTCACGTTATAAAGGTCTGTATAGGATTAGGATTAGATTTCACACTCCTCTCTCGTCTAAATCTAATGTTCTGACACCACTTCTTCTATTCCCTGCCCTCATTCTTCTCCTGATGATCCTACTCACCCCTTCTAGGATGTTGATGGCATCTGGGCACATCCATGCTGGATAATAAGGCTCATCCTCTTGCAGAGATCGTTTATACTGCATCTTTGTCCCGTAGCCGTTGAATGGCTGATCACCTGTTAGCATCTTGAATACGGTGACGCCAAAGGAAAAGGAATCCACCAGATGATTGTAAGGTTCTCCGTTCATCATCTGTAATTACATCAGTTTAGAGGTAAGTTGATGGAAATAAATGGAAATGCACACGGGAACTTATCAGATCATTGTTATTTCTCATATATTATAAGGATCTTATCTCTCACCTACATTTTTCTGAGTATAATCCAAAACTGATCGTATCTACCCTCTTTTTAACAAATATACAAATGTGACTACAGATATGGTAGCGCTTGTACAGTCCACATATGCCAAACATTACACCGATAGGTGATCCCATCCTCCATGACACATTTGCAGCTCCTTTGCCCAGTAATAATTTATAATGAATATTCCTTACCTCTGGGGCGATGTATCCAACTGTCCCTGCATAGCCTGTCTGCATGTCCTCCCCAAATACGCCAATGGCACATAGTCCAAAGTCAGCGATTCTGATGTGTCCGATGTTATCTAGGAGAACGTTAGCAGGCTTTATGTCACTGTGGAGAGAAACATTGTAAAAGTTTTAGATGGAGGACTAGATGAAACTATTTTACACATAAAGTAATAATCCTGGCGCTTGTTATCTCCTTTGTATCCTTAACTGCAGTGCCGTAGCAGAATCGCACAAACTGCTATCAAATGTAAAAGTATAAACTCAATATCAATGACACCGCTCTTACCCCGACCTACTGCGGTACACTTACTACACAATAGAGCAGTCACAGACTAGTGGGCTAAACGCTGGAGCTGCCGGAAGTTCCTAAGAAGGAACTGCCGTACCTGTCTCCCAATGCTTGTTCCGTGGCTGCTTGCTCCTGTAGACTGTAGTTGAAAGTGGTACCGGGTACTTGGTTGGGGTTGTTTGTTACACGGTACGTGCCCCGGCCGGTGGCACAATGCCATTTCTACAAATTGTACTTTGCGCGCTCACGAATGGATAGTGACGTCACTATTCCAGCTACAGATCGTAGCTGGTACCAGAATTCCATTGGGAGACAGGTACGGCAGTTCCTTCTCAGGAAGTTACGGCAGCTCCAGCGTTTAGCCCACTGGTCTGTGACTGCTCCATTGTGTAGTAAGTGTACCGCAGTAGGTTGGGGTAAGCACGGTGTCATTGATATTTTACACATAACAATCCAGGAAAGGATATAAGAAAACAGTATCTAAATGTTCTCTTGTGTCCTGTCATCAAATGTAACAGCTGTACTTACCGGTGGATGATGCCGTGTTCATGCAGGAACTGGAGTCCGCAGACCATTTCTGATGCAAAGAATCTGTAAAGTGGAGAAGAGAGTTGATCAGTGTTATATACAGGAACATACACAGAACACTCAATGATGAGACATCTATTTCTTGTCATATCCAAAACATGTTTCCTTTATTCTGAGACGTCAGTGCAAATATATCAATCGGTAAGACATTTACCTTGCTGTGTCCATATTTAAAGGCAGCTTTCCTGCCATAAATTGGCGCAGGTCTCCTCCGGCCATATAATCCATGACAATGATGAAATACTTTGCTGTCTCCATAGATGTTCGCAGGTAGGTCAGGAAGCGACTCCCGACAGCCAGTTCCATGATCTCAAGCTCTACTGAGATTTTGGTGTTCATGAGCTTTTTCTCCATTATTTTGACAGCCAGAAGCTCCTCGGTGTCTTGATCTTGTGCCAGAAGAACCTGGAGAAGACACAGGACAGCGATTCAGTAAAGTATCTAATTAAATGATTACTGAGATATAAAATTATATTTTGGCTTCTACAGCTACTATTAAGTTGGTTGGGACACGGATCATTCCTATTATGAATGGATATAAATCAGTCACTTACCTTTCCATAGCCTCCTTTTCCGAGTTCTTTAAGGAAATGGAGGTCCTCATGGTCAATAGATGTTTTGGTGTTAATAAGACCACATGATGGAGAAAGGCTTTCTTCTGCCGCCACATCCCAGTTCTTAAAAGAGCCATTTACTGGCATGTCCTGGATGTTAGCTCCCTTTGATGGCATATCCCAGATATCAGAG
This sequence comes from Bufo gargarizans, assembly GCF_014858855.1. Lineage (NCBI taxonomy): Eukaryota > Metazoa > Chordata > Amphibia > Anura > Bufonidae > Bufo > Bufo gargarizans. The sequence continues at coordinate 91,824,995 of NC_058089.1, read as the reverse complement.
CTGTCTGCTGGCATGTCCCAGATGTTTGAGCCCTTTGTTGGTAGGGCCATGATGTTGGAGTGCTCATTTGGGATGAGCCAAATGCCAGGACATGGCTTTAGGCTTTCACCTGCTGAGATAATAAATACATTATTAAATATACTTCCACAGTCCATTATCAGGATAGTTAGTTTTCTGATTAACATAATGACCATTAAAAACTAGTGTAATAGAAATATTTTATATATCCTATAGAATCTGATTCTGATTGTCTCTATTTATCTATACACGTTATGGCTGGAAATTCTCTCTAAAATAGGCCCTCATTAAAAATATCAGGTAATTGTAGATCATCTGCACTTATAATATATTACATAACACAGAACTCAAATCTATATCCTATATATAATATGTCATGATGCAACAAAATAACAAATACAAACCCCATCATCTACCTCCAGGTTGATTCTGTTTCCCTGTTCCCATCTTACCTGATGTATTGGCTGGAGACACCATGCAGCTGTGATGTTCGTATTGTCTGGATCTGGTATTGATAGATGATGGCCTGGACCTGTTTGCGCCATTTTTGTCTTCCACTGGGCTCAGATATCTGAGTCTCCTCCTACTCTGGAGAACCCAGTCTCTGTTGTTCTTAATCCTTTTCTGGGTTTCCAATCTTCGGAGGTTTAGACTTTCTGAGCTTTCAGATCTGGGGCAAGTGATGCGTTTTGGTGTTACTTGGAGAAGCTCTTCTAGTACTAACTCTACGCTGTTAATATTTCTGCGGTGTTTGAGGACCTTCTCCTTGTTGATCCTCTGTCTTGCAGGTACCTCTTCTCTGATGTTCTTTCTGTTGTTGAGAATGGTCTTCTGCAGTTGTTTATAGGCAGAGATTGCAGAGTCAGCCTCTTTGAGGTTCTCCATTATCCTCTTTTCGGTGAGGATCGCATCTCTCTTGATCTTTCTTTTTCTCTCCAGATCTTTCCTTTTGGACACCACTTCTGAGGTGTCACTATCCATATCCAGTGGTTGCTGATTCCTTTGTCCAACAGTGAACAAAGGTTCCGGATCTCTCATGATCCGTCTCATCCTCTGAAGAATCCTTTCTCTTAGGATTCTTCTTCTTTCCTCCAATAAATCATTGTAAATGTCAATAATCGCTTCGTTTAAAACGAAACACAGAGCGACCACCTCTCCTATCCGAGTCGCAAGAGGCAGTGATTTGGTCAAGTGGTCTGACTTGGAATTAGAATGTAATGATGTCATCGCATCACTTATGGCATATTTCTTGGTGATTGTGAGGTCACAGTACTGGAGTTCTAAAAGTGCCTTGACATATCTCTTACTGTGAGGTCACAGTTCTGTGGTTTACAAGATGGTTTCACTCAGTTTCCATAATATAGGGACACAATGTATTTGAATATACATCATCACATATTTTCTATTGATAAATTTGATGTCATATTTTAGTTTTAGCATTTACAGAGGATACATATATATATATATATATATATATATATATATATATATATATATATATAGAATAGAATAAGGGCCTGTCTTCTAGAGAACCAGTGCTCTTCATGTCCATGGGCTGTATCTGCTGTTTTAGCTTAACACCATTCACTTGAATGGGGCTAAGATGCGATATTAGTCCATGAACATTAACGGCTCTGTTCCTGAAACAGAACTTTTTCCTTTATCTAATAAAGTATATTCATCGCAGCAGTAAAAGGGTTTTCAGTAACCTTTATATTGATGACATAGGCTGCGCCACGGTTTTCTCGCAGCTTAACCTAGGCCATGTGACGTTACGTTGTTCACTCACAAGGCCTAGGCGCAGCTCAGTCCCATTGAAGTGAATGGGGCTGAGCTGTGATACCAAGCACAGCCACTATGCAATGTATGGCACTGCTTGGTAATACCGCGGCGCTACTGTGAGCGCCTTTGCCTTCAAAAACAGCTGATCGGCGCGAATCCTGCGTGTCGAGATTAGGTTATTAGTATAAAAAGTCTTGGGAAAACACCTTTAGTAATCTATCCTAAAACATCTGGTGAAAAAAGCAACATAGGACCCAGGATGTCCAGATACTGAAGAGTGAGCAGAACACCTTTCCGTTACCAGTGGATCCACCCTTAGCAGTTTTGGGTATATGACTGTGCCACATCTTGTTGCAATGCCTTGTAGACAGACTTCAGATAAGAAATGGCAACGTTTACTATTCCTCTTGGCACTGATGGCAATATAGAGGTTGGATGTGAGGATCCAAATGTATGGAGGTTGGATGTGATAACCTAAAGCTATGTAAATATCAGCCAGGCTTGAAGAGAGGAAACACCAACGCTCACACATCTCAAGCTTATAATTCCAGCAGTAAATGGTGGTGCTCATCCCTAAGTGCACACAGCACAAGATAACTATTGCCCGTGTTGTCTATATATCCATCATGCTGTATATTTTAATAGAGATGTTGCGAACATAAAATCTTCCGTTTGCGAACGGCGAAAGCAAATTTTCACAAATGTTTGTGAACGGGCGAACTACCATTGACTTCAATAAGAAGGCGAATTTTAAAACCCACAGGGACTCTTTCTGGCAACAATAGTGATGGAAAGGTTGTTTCAAGGGGACTAACACCTGGACTGTGGCATGCCGGAGGGGGATCCATTTCAAAACTCCCATGGAAAATTACGTAGTTGACGCAGAGTCGGGTTTTAATCCATAAAGGGCATAAATCACCTAACATTCCTAAATTGTTTGGAATAACGTGCTTTAAAACATCAGGTATGATGTTGTATCGATCAGGTAGTGTAACGGTTACACCCGCTTCACTGTGACAGACCAAACTATGACAGACCAATCTCCCTGTTTAACGCACCGCAAACAACCGCAAACTGTCCATTTGCACAACCGCAAATTCCCCATTTGCACAAGGTTGGATTACAAGCTAGCCATGTCCCGTTCCTTGTCTTTACTGATGTCATTGAAGGTCTCTTCCTCCACCCAGCCACATACAACACCAAGGGTTCCCGAAAGGTGACAACAAGCCCCCTGGGACGCCTGCTGTGTTTGGTCTTACACCTCCTCAAAGCCACCTTCCTCCTCTGACTCCTCTTCTTTAGACTCCTCTCTTTGTGTTTCCTCTCTCTGCGTTATTATAAGGTGTGTTAAGTAGTAATATTTCTATCAGTTTAATCCCTGTTACGTCCCCTATCAGGGGACGTGTATGGAATAGATTTTAGGAATCGGGAGATAGAAAAAGATGCTTGGTCGGTCCTCCTACTTCCAATTTGGGGCACTGCACGTGTAATCTAATGTGCCACCAGATATGAGTGTTGTGTTAAGTAGTTCTATTCATATCTGGTGGCACATTAGATTGCACGTGCAGTGCCCCAAATTAGAAGTAGGAGGACCGACCAAGCATCTTTTTCCGTCTCCCGGTTCCTAAAATCGATTCCATATGCACGTCCCCTGATAGGGGACGTAACAGGGATTAAACTGATAGGAGTGGTGTGTTAAGTAGTTCTTTTTCCTATCAGGGGACGTGTATATGGAATTGATTTTAGGAACCAGGAGATGTAAAAAGATGCTTGGTCGGTCCACCTACTTCAAATTTGGGGCACTGCGCGTGCAATCTAATGTGCCACCAGATAGGAGTGGTGTGTTAAGTAGTTCTATTCCTATCAGGGGACGTGTATATGGAATCGATTTTAGGAACCGGGAGATGGAAAAAGATGCTTTAGTCAGTTTAATCCCTGTTACGTTCACTAGTATTATTATTATTATAAGGTGTGTTCAGTAGTACTATTCCTATCAGGGGACGTGTATGGAATAGATTTTAGACAACCGCAAAGAGTTGTCAATAGTTGACACACTCATGACATAAATTTTATTCCTCTATGCGTCAATCTTGGTGTAGTGATGACTGTGCTCGTGCGCACGTTTGGAAGATTGCAGGCGATGGGGTTTTTTCAAAGCCTATGGTCGTGCTCAGGTAGTTCAGTGACAGTTAAGTGACCCAGAAAACAATGATTCTGCAGTGTGGGCCCATTGTTGGCCTAGTAGGCTTTAATGATCACCTTAGATGATCACAAAGAAAATTTATGTTTTTTTCTATGCAAAATTATCCAGCCGATCGCTTTTGGTCTGTTCACAATGAAGCAACGACCTTATCATCTGGGGTGTGCCAACATTGCCATTGCCAACACACTCATAGAGGTGGTCGCTTCATTGTGATACGCAAGCCCCTTCACCACTACAAGCTAAAGATCACAAAGGGGAATTGACACATGTATGTGCCTTTTTTTTTGTTTGTTTTTTGAAGCCACAGTGCAGCACCAGAGGCCAGAAAAATTAGGCATGTACACATTCCCGAAAAAGCAGGCATTGTTGCAGCCGCTGCTGTAGCAGCGGCCAGAAAAATTGATGTTTCCCAGGAAGAAAGTGCCCTAAAACATTGCGGCTTGAACCCTAGTTGGTGGCGGATAAGTAACGCAAGTCATCCGGCATTGAGAGATAAAATACAGCAGCGTGTGGACCATTTTTAGCCCAAGGCAGCTCATCTCAGTCATCAGGCCTTTTTTAGTCGAATGTATCGCCCACTGTCAGTCCCTTCAGGATCCATGCCTCATTCATCTTAATAAAGGTGAGGTAATCTAGACTTTTTTCACCTAGGCGACTTCTCTTCTCAGTGACAATACCTCCTGCTGCACTGAAGGTCCTTTCTGACAGGACACTTGAAGCGGGGCAGGCCAGAAGTTCTATCGCAAAATGGGATAGCTCAGGCCACAGGTCAAGCCTGCACACCCAGTAGTCAAGGGGTTCATCGCTCCTCAGAGTGTCGATATCTGCCGTTAAGGCGAGGTAGTCTGCTACCTGTTGGTCGAGTCGTTCTCTGAGGGTGGACCCCGAAGGGCTGTGGCGATGCGTTGGACTTAAAAATCTCTGCATGTCCTCCATCAACAAGATGTCTGTAAAGTGTCCTGTTCTTGCCAGCGTGGTCGTGGGAGGAGGAGGATTACTTTCACCTCTTCCCCTGTTAGATTCCCGTTGTGCTGTGACATCACCCTTATACGCTGTGTAAAGCATACCTTCTAATTTATTTTGGAACTGCTGCATCCTTTCCGACTTCCGGTAATTCGGCAACATTTCAGGCACTTTCTGCTTATACCGGGGGTTTATTGGGAGCTTGAAAATGGTGGGGAGCTCACAATGGTTCATTGACCCCCTATAACTTTTTTTGTAGTTATGTTTACGGAGCTGTGTGAGGGCGAATTTTTCAGAGCTATCTATACTTTTTATTGGGATGTCTATGACTTTTGGATTACTTTTTATTTCATTTTTGTGGGAGGTGAAGTGACCAAAAAAACGGCGAATCAGCCGTTTTGACTTTTTTTCAGTTTCACCATTTGCCGCATGGGCTAAATATTTTTATATCTTAACAGTACAGGCATTTTCGCATTTGGCTATGTCTATTTTTGAAATTTTTAAAAACATTTATTAATTTTTTTACACTTATTTATAGTTCCCAACAGAACAAAAGTTATAATAAGCAATGATCAAATTGCTTCTCTCATAGACTCAAAAGCCTTAGCATTGGAGTGTATGAGAAAAACACTGTATCCCTATGGATCCCTGCCCTAAATGGGGTTCCATAAGAATGAATGTGCGGCAGCCTCATATTATTTGGGAATATAGAGGCTGCCACACACACACTCTGGCTCCCCCTTGCTGGGGGAGCCGGAACACACTGGCAAATGGGAGGGGTTAAAAGTTTGCAATCGGCATTACCACCAATCGTGGACATTCGGTCCGGGTGTCTTCTCTGTGAAACAGCAGGCACCCGGTTCCATTGGCACTCCAATAGGACACGTCACTATTTTTTATGAACAGACATACAATCGGGCTATAATAAAGCCATTTGCATCAGCCCTAACTGAAATAAATGTAATCACAGGAACCAAAAATAAATTATCATACACATTTAAATCAGTGTATCACCTAGAGACATGGCATGTAACCCCTGGGGTGCATGTAACACTTGTTGAGAACCAATAGTTAACGGTAGATTTTGTCTGGAAAAATTCCCCTGCTTACCTGTTATGAATGAATGAATCTTAAAGGGATTGTCCCATTTCATAGATATGGTATATCTCTATGATATGCTATAAATGTCTTATAGGTCTGAGTCCAACCTCTGGGAACCACTCTTATCACCAGAATGAGAGCACGCTGTGCATGTGTGGCACGAGCCCAGCCACCTTCCATTTACTGCTTGTCACACCAGGGAATCGTGAGCTCTAACTCCACTCACACCACTGTCTACCTAATTGCACAATCTGTCCTAGGCGATGGCCCACAACCATCCTTTCCTGACTAGGTGTTAGTATCTAAGCAAGAAAGACTGGGAGAAAACAGACAAGCACCCAGACAATGAGAGATGCAAAAAACAGAAGATACATGTAGTCAGGCGGACCAGATCAAAACCAGTGGAATAAAATCAGAGTAAAATCAGAAACCAAAGAGGAGTACAATACCAAACCGAGGTCAAACACAAGAGCCAATGTCAAGGTCCAAAACATCAGGTGGAAGCAGATCCAAATCCAAGCCAAAATCAAACTAGGAGAAACAAATGGTCAGTAGTCAGGTACAATCCAAGATCCAAAAAACAGAACAGCGCAGTCACAGTAGGAAGGCTAGTGAGGTACAGAAGACCTAATTCACAGGCAACTGTGGCCAGTAGTTGCCTGTTCAAATAGGCTAAGCTTGCAGGTCACATGGGGTGTCCCCCATCATGTGACCTGCATCATGTCATAATACCATGTGCCACCTCCGATTTGCTGGAGCCTCGGGACTCACCTCCCCGATCTGGTAACTAGGGAAACAGGACACAGACAGTGGTTCTTACTGCCAAATGCACCTGCTGGCGTCCCAACCATGACAATGCTATGGGAGTTCCGAAATAGTCCAGCACCTGGCTATCCCATAACAGTGAATGGAGAGGTGGCCACGCTTGCACAGTTTGCTCTCCATTCACTGCACATGTGCAGTGGGCTCTAGTTCACTTTGGGGGGGTCTTTCTCTGGAGATAGGGGCAAGTCGCAAAAAATGCAATCCTAGCAATGTGCCATTAATAATAAAACGTTGGGAATACCCTTTTAAATCTACCTTTCCGTGCGATATTGTCTCACATTTCTCAAAAAGTCCCATAGTGTAGTCCAAAATCATGCAGTAACCAAATAGTTTTGCCACACAATAGAAATATATAGTATTTGTATTTTATTGTTAGTACTTGATATGTGGTACCATTTTATAAAATGTAGGGTTCCTCGGAGATATCATTTTGTTGAGTAAAATAGTAAAAAAAAAAAAAACGGCATTTGTGTACCAAAATGTAACCTGCAGAACAATGCAATTATATCAGTAATCTCTTCCCTCGGCCTGGCCTACAGTGAAAAGTACCGCATACAAATAAAATAATAATACTTCTTATAATATGATATGGTGATCAGCTGTCTCATTATTTCCAAATCCAATATCTTTATAGCAAAGTTCAAGGGGCTCTAAAAGCTACAGAAGTGTTACACGGATATCATAAGTGAAACAGGGCATCTGTTTGCCCTTGTACTTAACAAATCTGACACTTTTTGTGAGCAGTTTGTAGAAGAATGTCACCGCCTGTTAGATCTGCCTAATATCTGTTAATGAAACAGCTATATCTCTAATAAACAGCGGGATCTTGGGAACGCCACACCGTTCTTAAATATTATCACTAATTAGGCAAATCAAATATGACTGCCGAGCATAATACAGTCAAAGCAAATGCAAGCCTACCTGCATTAGCAGTGTCAGGGATTTGTTTTCCAACATCCAATTAGTAAATAGACCTTTCAGCCTGATAGGCCACTTGTAAAAGAGTGGGATGGTTTCATTACCGCAATGTCCTAATTAAAATGCAAAGCTTGCTGATCACGGCATAATTACACAATGTGGATGCTTCAAGTACCAGTGATAAAATCACTAAATGTAATATCTTAAACCCTATGGGATTTCTGGGAAAGTTGTAATGATTTTGGAAAGCACTTATTGCAGTCTCCTCGATGTCTCACGGGGTTAATGTTTTTGAAGCGCCTAAGAAGGGTGTAAAGCGCGCTCATACACAATTTGACAGAACACAAAGCAACTTATAACTGTTGTAGAGATAATTTGCTCCAAAGGGGCTCTTTTCAACGAAACGTTACATTCTTTTTAATATTTACTGCTTTACGGTGCTGACTTCTGTGCTGTACGAAGCCAGATCACTGTGCTAATACGTCTGATGGAGACCAGGATAATTAACTCGGCAAATGTCCACGCTCCACCACTCACTTCTGTTGACTTACAGAGATCCTAGAATTACCTTAAAGGGGTTGTCCAGTTTAGAAAACCCATTTTCATACACCCTCTTAAGGAATTCTGTGGTAATAGAAGAGGTCAATTGTTCAGGAGCATTATCTCCTGACCAGGGTAGAGAAAATGAATGGACATTGTGTAATTTATTGATTCCCCTGTGACGGTGCTGCAGGAAATTTGAACACTGACTGTCAGGTTTCCCCCAAAATTAGCGCTGATAGATGGGGATCTTATAGTAAAGGAACCCTTAAAAAAAATAATTCAAGTTTTATCCACCAACCAGTGGCTTTCCTGTAGGTGGTGGCTCTAAATACTACTGTGCACTAGTGGCAACAGAGGTGTCTTAGCAGTATTCAAGTTTGGCAATAGGTCAAACACCATACTATGGCAGTTAAGGCTAAAGGCCCCTTTATATGGCTCGGTGTAGCAGGCAAAAGGAAGCGTTCCTTCCAGACAATCGCTTGCTCATCAGTGGAGTTTCAGATGTCATATGTACAGAGATGTTTTGCTTAGAAGAAACACTTCTAGGGGAGAATATTTTCATACATAAAGTGCTCATAAAAACCTGTACAGCAGCATATGATGTCCAAAATTTCACAGTAGACACAGCTAGAGACTCTTTTTTAAAATTATCAGAAAATCAGGGACTTGCAGCAAGCCTCTGAGGAGCTGGGAACCAGATGAGGAGGCATGGTGGCTGGATATGTGGCAATTAAATGGCACTTGCAGGCACTTGTGGATATAGGTGTCCACTGTCTTATACAGGCTTGGAGTTAGGCCTATGGCCTAGTAGTTATTCTAGGTGATCGGTGTCTGACCTGTTTTCCCCTGACTGGCAGCAGGGTGTCCAAAGCTGAATCTTGCTGGTCACTCTGTTGACTTTTGCAGATTAACCCTGTTCCTGCAAACCATACCTTCTCTGGTGGTATACACTGCAGAACATTTCATAATACATGACATTAATAATCTCAAAAACTGAACTTCTTGTCTTTCCCCCATCTACTAACCCACCTAAACTTGATAGTTCAATTTCAGTCTGTGGTACTATCATAACTCATGGGCAGCATGCCTGCTGTCTTGGGGTCATTTTTGACTTAGATCTTTCCTTTGTTCCCCATATTCAATCACTTGCACGCTCTTGTCTGCACCTCAAAAACATCTCCAGAATCCACCCTTTTCTCACAGTTGAAACAGCCAAACCTTTGTTGTTGCTTTGACTCATTCTCACCTTGACTACTAACTCAGTACTAATTGGTCTTCTCCTCTCTAAACTGTCCTACATTCAGTCCTGTGATTATGTAATGTCTTTTAGATTTATACATGAACCCTCTGAATTGTAAAGCGTTGCAGAATATGATGGCGCTATATAAATAAAGATTATTATTATAATTTTTTTTATTATTATTACAATGCATAACATTAGCAATTGCAGATACCCCCAGGTCTGGGGTACTGCACACAGTCCATTGTATATAACGATCTAGTCGACTTCTTGAGTCTAGATGCTTTTAGAGCTGTTCTTTTCCCATAATTTAAAAGGCTGAGGACACAAAAGAAAAGGTTGACATTTACACTGTATACACCTTTGTTCTAGTGAAGTGGAGGTCAGAACGGTCAGACTGATCACATAGTGGTGGTGGATCCTAGTTTTTTTTTCTATGGTGGAAAACTCTTTTAAGAACTGCATTTTTCTCAGTCTCATATAGTAACAGTACTCTTACTATCTGTTTATGATCAAAGAATTTGGAAATTAATTTTACCAGTGGTCAGTTACCAAAATTAGAGGGACTGTCCATACTGTATTTTAAACCTTCCTAAGCTTTTGTGCAACACCCTGGGCAAGAGGGGAGAGGAGGCACAATGGTAGCAGTAGCTGGAGAGGACAGGAGTGGTGGCAACAATGGTGGTAGTAGTCCTCACAGTGGCTAATCTCACTCTCTCTAGCGCTCCCTGGACTTTTGGGGGCTCCTGTCTGATAGTGGCTGGGTGCCCTTGATGTTACCCAGAGCACTTACCCTATCCCATCCAACATTTGGGGTCACTAATGAACTGGAATGCTGACGTAAGTTAATCCTGATCACCCAATAAAATGACCAGAATTTACATGAATACCCTCCACTCATTTACTAACTATAGACTGCTATTAAATAGCTATAATATTATGGAGAACATTCATAATAATAAAACATAATAATGTATACCATGAACACACATTGCATTTCCAAGAAATTGCATACACATTTTGCTATGCGTTGTTACTATAGCCAGATGTTCAGTATATATTTTTTAAATGAGATAAAAACAAGATTCCTGCAATATCTCAGACAATAACTGTTCCTGGACGGCCTGAGGATAACTTATCGATGTCTGTCTGTGAAGATATGAAAGAATTTTTTTTACCTTTGCTACTGGCGTCTTAGAAAGTCATTATTGCAAATGAAAAATGATTGTTTTTTTAGTTCCTTCTCAAAACCAACCTGTAAATCTTCAGTTCATATTTTGTAACTATTTTCACACTAAAAATACATTTCCAAGTGTTAAGAGGAAAAATTGCTAAAATGTAATTGAATGAGAACATTGATTAGCATGTAAATAATATGTAGAGACAATGACTAGAAGAAACTAGAAGTAGATTGTACTGACGAAAAACAGGTTGACCTATACTAAATGATGCACATGGGAAGATCCTGCTATTCTATCAATTCATTAAACCTACCAAGGCCTTAAGGGGGTTGGCCACCTTTTGGTGGGAGGGGGAGGAGGGTTGACAAACTTCCCCTCCTGGCCCGACCTGTAAAGAGAAACATACTTCCTTGCTTTGTCCCAGGTCCTCCACTCATTGGCCTTGGTTGATTCACTCAGGTCCCCTGCTGTCAACATCTACTTTGACACTGCTGCATCCAATCGTTGGCAGCAGATGTGTCCTGCACCCCTTGTGTTGACCAAGTGTCATGATGCAAAAGGACCAGGTCTCTATTCACCCTTACACATAATGCTGGCTTATGATTTCCCGATATAGGTTCATGTGTATTGTATTGAAAATTTTTAAGTCAAATTTTTATAATTGGTGACATGGAGTTACTCAGGTCAATGGGCTCCGTACATTGTAGATCCTTAAAACCAATAACACAATAGCAGCATGTTTCTGGACTGTACAGGGGACACTGAAAAAACAATGCCCTCTTCTCTGACATCACTTCCTGCTTTGCAGCCATTGGCTGAAGCTCCACCTCTCAGACTTCCTGCCCTACTGCCCCTGTATGCATTCTGTACATAGTATTGGTAATACAGAGATACCTCTGCTTCCTTAGTATTTCCAGTACTATTGGCTAAGTGCATGAAGAGTGTAGTCCATATACTAGTCTATCAGAAATCAGACTAAAGGATAAGTGTAATAATGATATTTTTAGCTATCTGCATACTGTATTTCTATTTTGTTGTGGATGCCTTATTTTGCATCATGACTCACAATAGCAATGACGTCTTAGCAAGATTGCTAAAAGATGCTGACGAAGGTTTATTCGAATGTGACAACCGATATGGTTACACTTCCTGTTGTCACTGTTGTAAAAATAGCAAGAACTTGCATCTCTGTAAGCGAAAAAATCGCTGCTATGGCTCATGGCTTATTAATATATGCAATTGCGGACAAGAATAGGGCATGCTCTATTTTCTTGCGGTGCTGGAAACGGGAATTCGGAGAGCACATAGTGTGCTCTCTGCATCTCCTCCGGCCCCTATAGAGAATGAATGGGTCAGCACCCGTTCAGGATAATTGCGGAACGGATGCTGACCCATTCTACGGACGTCTGAATGGAGCCTTAAACAGTAGATATTTTTTTATTCAAGATTAATTTAGAGGCATGGGATCAATACAAAAATGGGTTGAAAAGGTTTAAAATCCTTTAGCATTTATATAACATTTGTACAGTGTCCTTGTTCACGTTATACCCACAGTAAGTCTATGTATAACAGAACAGATTAAGAATGAATAGCACAGCAGATGAACAAGATGAACAGAGTGATTACACTGAGCTTTCTATGTTCTCCCTACAGTGTCTAAAAACTATGATCTCACTACACTTCAGGGAGGAACAAAAATACCAAACTTCAAAAAAGCTAAATTTAGCCAACTAAGAGAGGCCATAGGCCTAACTAACTGGGACAAAGTCCTCAGAAATAAAAATACAGCCACAAAATTGAATATTTTTAAAAGCATCCTAAATTCTAATTGTGAGCGGTACATATCTTAGGGCAGGGGTGGCCAACCTTATGGACACAAAGAGCCAGAAAAAAAAGTATGACTACCAGGAACCACAAGCTGTACATCGCACGGTTGTGATTTTTTTTCTAATACAGCGTTCACCGCATAGGAATTTTTTATAAATATTTTAATAGTTCACACTTTTTTCGGGCATGGCGATATGTAATATGTTTATTTTTTATTGTTTGTAAATTTTATATGTAAATTTAAGAAAGGGAGCAATTTAAACTTTTAGTATTTTGGTGCTGTTTTTAACTTTTTTTAAATTTTTATTTACTATTAGCCCCCTTAGGGGCAAGAGCCCTTGTCGTATTCACCTTTATAGAGCTCTATTAGTGTGAATATGACTTCACACTCTTCCTGCTGCCCTGTGCATAGTACACACAGCAGTAGGGAGCGTACCATGGCAGCCAGGGCTTCAGTAGCATCCTGGCTGCCATGGTAACAGATCAAAGCTCCAGGATTACACTGCTGGGGCTCCGATCGGAACTGCCACCAATGAAGAGGGGGAAGGGGACCCTGTGGCCACTGCCAATAATGATACAAATACTTGGGGGGGCACTTCGCCACCAATGGTTAGAATTTATAATACTGGGGGGGCACACTGCACCACCAATGAATGTAATTAACACATTAATTCAAGTATGGAGGCAGCAGGAACCGGCGGCGGTATCACATACCCAGCCTCAATAAGAGGACATGCGATCCGCCGAACCGCGGCAATTAAACCCTCAGGTGCGACACCCGAGGGGCTAATTTCCGTGGTTCGGCGGATCGCATTCCCTGTTATTGAGGCCGGGTATGTGATACAGCCGCTGGCACCCGCTGCCTCCTATACTTGAATTAATTACATTCATTGGTGGTGCAGTGGCCACAGCCGCTCCCCTTCTCCTCCCTGCTATCTCCCCATTGGTGGAAGCGGCAGCCGTGTCACAGTGGAGAGGGAGGGACTCCCTCCTTCTCCACTGTGCTAGTGAAGAGAACATGGTAGGAGATGAGAGCGGCACATGCCATGTTCTCTATGCGCAGCTGCTTCCCATCTCCACTGCAAGAGCCGCACTTGAAGGGGCAAAGAGCCGCATGTCTTTATTCTCATAAGGCCACCCCTGCCTTATGGGAATAAAAGGTTAAGGAACAAGAAAAAAACAATGTGGATAAATAGAACTGTAAAGAATAAATCACTAAAACAATAGGGCAGCGAGGAAGCACTGAAAAACTATAAGGAAAAAAATAGACTATGTAAAAAACAAATAAAAGCAGCCAAACTAAAGACCGATATATTAATTGCCAAACAGAGCAAAACTAACCCTAAAATGTTTTTCAATGATATACAGACGTGGACAAAATTGTTGGTACCCTTTGGTCAATGAAAGAAAAAGTCACAATGGTCACAGAAATAACTTTAATCTGACAAAAGTAATAATAAATTAAAATTCTATAAATGTTAACCAATGAAAGTCAGACATTGTTTTTCAACCATGCTTCAACAGAATTATGTAAAAAAATAAACTCATGAAACAGGCATGGACAAAAATGATGGTACCCCTAACTTAATATTTTGTTGCGCAACCTTTTGAGGCAATCACTGCAATCAAACGCTTCCTGTAACTGTCAATGAGACATCTGCACCTCTCAGCAGGTATTTTGGCCCACTCCTCATGAGCAAACTGCTCCAGTTGTGTCCGGTTTGAAGGGTGCCTTTTCCAGACTGCATGTTTCAGCTCCTTCCAAAGATGCTCAATAGGATTGAGGTCAGGGCTCATAGAAGGCCACTTTAGAATAGTCCAATTTTTTCCTCTTAGCCATTCTTGGGTGTTTTTAGCGGTGTGTTTTGGGTCATTGTCCTGTTGCAAGACCCATGACCTGCGACTGAGACCAAGCTTTCTGACACTGGCTAGTACATTTCTCTCTAGAATTCCTTGATAGTCTTGAGATTTCATTGTACCCTGCACAGATTCAAGACACCCTGTGCCAGACGCAGCAAAGCAGCCCCAGAACATAACAGAGCCTCCTCCATGTTTCACAGTAGGGACAGTGTTCTTTTCTTGATATGCTTCATTTTTTCGTCTGTGAACATACAGCTGATGTGCCTTGGCAAAAACTTCGATTTTTGTCTCATCTGTCCACAGGACATTCTCCCAGAAGCTTTGTGGCTTGTCAACATGTAGTTTGGCATATTCCAGTCTTGCTTTTTTATGATTCGTTTTCAACAATGGTGTCCTCCTTGGTCGTCTCCCATGTAGTCCACTTTGGCTCAAACAACGACGGATGGTGCGATCTGACACTGATGTTCCTTGAGCATGAAGTTCACCTTGAATCTCTTTAGAAGTCTTTCTAGGCTCTTTTGTTACCATTCGGATTATCCGTCTCTTAGATTTGTCATCAATTTTCCTCCTGCGGCCACGTCCAGGGAGGTTGGCTACAGTCCCATGGACCTTAAACTTATGAATAATATGTGCAACTGTACTCACAGGAACATCTAGTTGCTTGGAGATGGTCTTATAGCCTTTACCTTTAACATGCTTGTCTATAATTTTCTTTCTGATCTCTTGAGACAGCTCTTTCCTTTGCTTCCTCTGGTCCATGTCGAGTGTGGTACACACCATATCACCAAACAACACAGTGATTACCTGGAGCCATATATATAGGCCCAATGGCTGATTACAAGGTTGTAGACACCTGTGATGCTAATTAGTGGACACACCTTGAATTAACATGTCCCTTTGGTCACATTATGTTCTGTGTTTTCTAGGGGTACCATCATTTTTGTCCATGCCTGTTTCATGAGTTTATTTTTTTACATAATTCTGTTGAAGCATGGTTGAAAAACAATGTCTGACTTTCATTGGTTAACATTTATAGAATTTTAATTTATTATTACTTTTGTCAGATTAAAGTTATTTCTGTGACCATTGTGACTTTTTCTTTCATTGACCAAAGGGTACCAACAATTTTGTCCACGTCTGTAAATGGTAAAAAGTATAAATCTGAAGGTGTCAGTCCTCTAGAGAGTAATCAGGGGGGAGTTGCAGATAGCGATGAGGAGAAAGCAAAGCTATTAAATATTTTTTTTCTCCACTGTATTCAAATAAACTGTCAGATGAAATGCAGAATGTAAAAGTTAATTCCCTATTAAAAGTGCCCTGTCTGAACCAGGAAGAAGTACAGCATCTTAAAAAGATTAAAATAGACAAATCGCCAGGACCAGATGGCATACACCCCTGTATCCTAAGAGAATTAAGTAATGTCATAGCCAGACCCTTATTTCTGATATTTAAGGACTCTATACTGACAGGGAGTGTTCCACAGGATTAGCACATAGCAAATGTAGTGCCAATATTCAAAAAGGGTCCAAAAACAAAGCCCGGAAACTATAGGCCAGTAAGTTTAACATCTGTCGTGGGTAAACTGTTTGAAGGTTTTCTAAGAGATGCTATCTTGGAGTACCTCAAGGAAAATAAGCAAATAACGCCATATCAGCATGGCTTTATGAGGGATCGGTCATGTCAAACTAATTTAATCAGTTTCTATGAGGAGATAAGTTCTAGACTTGACAGCGGCGAATCAATGGATGTCGTATATCTGGACTTCTCCAAAGCTTTTGACACTGTACCACATAAACGTTTAGCATATAAAATGAGAATGCTTGGACTGGGAGAATGTCTGTATGTGGGTAAGTAACTGGTTTAGTAATAGAAAACAGAGGGTGCTAATTAATGGTACACACTCAGATTGGGTCACTGTCACTAGTGGGGTACCTCAGGGGTCAGTATTGGGCCCTATTCTCTTCAATATATTTATTAATGATCTTGTAGAAGGCTTGCACAGTAAAATATAAATTTTTGCAGATGACACTAAACTGTGTAAAATAATTGACACGGAAGAGGACAGTATACTGCTACAAATGGATCTGGATAGATTGAAGGCTTGGGCAGAAAAGTGTCAGATGAGGTTTAACACTGACAAATGTAAGGTTATGCACATGGGAAGGAATAATGTAAGTCACCCGTACATACTAAATGGTAAAACACTGGGTTAGGCCTCATGCACACGACCGTGCCGTTTTTTGCGGTCCGCAAACCGCAGATCCGCAAAAAACGGAAGGCGCCCGTGTTGCCTTCCGCAATTTGCGGAACGGAACGGGCGCCAGCAATATAAATGCCTATTCTTGTCCGCAAATCGCAGACAAGAATAGGACATGTTATATTTTTTTTGCGGTGCCGCGGAACGGAGCCACGGAGGCGGACAGCACTCCATGTTGTCCGCATCTTTTGAAATAAATAGGTCCACATCTGAGACGCTAAAACAGCGGCTCGGATGCGGACCCAAACAACGACCGTGTGCATGAGGCCTAACACTGACATGGAAAAGCACCTAGGAATTTTAGTGAACAGCAAACTAAGCTGTGAAAAACAGTGTCAGGCAGCTGCTGCCAAGGCCAATAAGATAATGGGTTGCATCAAAGGGGGCATAGATGCCCATGATAAGAATATAGTCTTACCACTTTACAAATCATTAGTCAGACCACACATGGAGTACTGTGTACAGTTCTGGGCTCCTTTGAACAAGGCAGACATAGCAGAGCTGGAAAGGGTTCAGAGGAGGGCAAATAAAGTAATAACTGGAATGGAGGACTACAGTACCCTGAAAGATTATCAACATTAGGGTTATTCACTTTAGAAAAAGATGACTGAGGGGAGATCTAATAACTATATATAAATATATCAGAGGTCAGTACGGAGATCTCTCCCATCATCTATTTATCCCTAGGATTACATAGTTACATATATAGGTATATAGTTCATAGGGTTGAAAAAATACAAACGTCCATCAAGTTCAACCAAGGGATATGTTGGGACGTGAATCCCAGAAGGAAGTGAGACTCCGATTTCTACACGTTTTCATAAGCATTTATATTTTTTACTTTTAAGAATTCGTCTAAACCCTTTTTGAAACTGTCCACTGCTCCTGCTGTGTCCACGTCCTAAGGAATTCCACAGATTCACAGAAGATTGTAACTGTGACAAGGGGACATCCTCTGCGTCTGGAGGAAACAAGGTTTGTACACAAACATAGAAGAGGAATCCTCTTTATGGTAAGAGCAGTCAGACTATGGAACTCTCTGCCTGAGGAGCTGGTGATGGTGAGTTCACTAAAAGAGTCTAAGAGGGGCCTGGATGTATTTCTGGAGTGTAATAATATTACAGGCTATAGCTAGTAGAGATGGGCCATTGATCCAGGAAGCCTGATTGGAGTCGGGAAGGATTTTTTTTTTCCCCTTAAGGAGGGAAAATTGGCTTCTTTCTCAAAGTTTTTTTTTGCCTTCCTCTGGATCAACTTGCAGGATAACAGGCTAAACTGGATGGACAAATGTTTTTTTCGGCCTTATATACTATGTTACTATGTTACACTGTCCCTGCACTGTCCCTATCCAATATTCTACAAAAAAAAACTTGCTAAAACACTGTCTCTAGCACTTGCCACGTCTCTCCTTATGCTCAGTTCACAGTGAAATGGTGACGACAGCTTGGGATAAGGCTTATATAGGACTGTGACAGCAAAGGGGTGGCTATCTGCTGATTGGCTGGCTGCACGGCCTTATAGGTCATATTGCATTCCTGGGTTTCTTACTTTCACTTTGTAACATGTGTAGCCGCCATTTTAGGAAAAAAATGATTTGTTACCATGAAGTGTGAGGAAATTTGGATTTGTTGCTTATCAAATTTTTCTTGAAATTCGGATCAAATCAATTTATTTCACTTCCATTCGGTCAATACTAGTCCCCTATATGGCTTGTGACAAACTGCAAACAAGACTTCTTATGGCTTGCTTTCAAAAATGCCTTTCTTTTTGCCACTCTTTCATAAAGGCCAGATTTGTAGAATACACGACTAATAGTTGTCCTGTGGACAGATTATATCACCGGAGCTGTGGATCTCGGCAGCTCCTCCAGAGAGACCGTTGGCTGTTTGGCTGCTTCTCTAATTAGTGCGCTCCTTGCCTGAGCTGTCAGTTTAGATGGATGGCTATGTCTTGGTAGATTTGCCATTGTGCCATATTCCTTCAATTTTCAGATGATGGATTTTACAGTGCTCAGTGAGATGGTCAGAGCTTGAGATATTTTTGTATAACATAAGCCTGCTTTAGATTTATGTCAGAAGTGAACTGCTATGTATGGGGCTTAGTACATTGTACTATATACAGTATAGGGTCGAGATTGGAATATTCAGTGATATTTGGTATTTGTTTAGGGGGTATTTTGCATGGTTTTAATGTTCATGAAAACTCTTTTAACAGGTTGTTAAATAAAAACTTGGGCAGCCCCTGTAAATGTTCTAAAATAACAAAAGATTGATACTTTACTCACCCTTGTCTCCCCTGCTTTTTCCTGTATTAAACCCCGCCCTCCCCATCACTGTTTATTTTGCTAGTTGCAGCGCGTCGCCACTGCAGCCAATCGCTGACCTCAGCAGTGGTGTCCCATATATGGTACTGCTGAGGCCAGGGACTTGCTGCATTGTGATCTGTGTGTATGGAGCATCACTGCTGCAGCCAGGAAGATGATGTCAGCAATGATGAGGACCAAGCTCAGCGCTGGAAGAAGCAGGGGAGAAAAGAGGCGAGTATAGATTCAGGGCCGGTGCTACCATAAGGCAGACCAAGCGGCTGCCTTAGGACGCACCCTGGGGGAGGGCGGAAAAATGTGACATGGAGGGGGAGAAATGTGACATGGTGGGCTGATGGCTGACATGGGAGCATGATGGCTTGCATGGGGGCATGATCGCTTACATGGGGGCATGATGGATGGGGATGGATGGCTGACATGGGAGGCTAATAGCTGACATGGCGGCATGATGGCTGACATGGGGGGCTGATGTCTGACATGGGGGTCTGATCTGAGGTCTGATTAACATTAGGGTTCTGATTGGGGCTGTGAGCTGAGGTCTGATTAACATTGGGGGTCTGATTGCTGGTCTGACCTGAGGTGTAATGGAAAATATTTTTTTTCTTATTATCCTCCTCTAAAACCTAGGTGCGTCTTAGAGGGTGAAAAATACGGTCCTCAAACCAGCGATTGTCTGAAGCAGAAAAAAGATACCAGGACCACACAGAGGAGAAGCCAGCTGCTGCAGACGGGACCAGGGGCAGGTGAGCTGCGAGGGGGGGCGCCAAAATTTAGCTTCGCTTGTGTTGGCAATTATCCTTGCACTGGCCCTGTATAGAGTCTTCTGTTATTTTAGACCATTTACAGTGGCTGTCAACGTTTCTTTTAAAGTGGACAACCCCTTTAATAATTGTTTAGTAATGTGTATAAAAACAGGGGGAAAAACGGGATTACTGAATTATCCCATCAGGACCCTGTTTGATATTCAGTTAGTATGTTAGAGCAAAGTATAAAAAGTATATTTGAAAGTTAAAGATGTTTTTAGGAGTCATATTTTGGTATCTTATACTAAAGATATGGTGATAGTATGATTTTGGGATCCGCAGAATGATGGGACTGTGGCAGTCCAGTGAGTGCTGCCACAAAATGAAGAACTGTGGCAGTCCAGCCAGTGCTGCCGCAGAATGACGGGACTGTGACAGTCCAGCCAGTGCTGCCGCAAAATAAAGGGACTGTGGCAGTCCAGTCAGTGTTGCCGCAGAATGGACTGTGGCAGTCCATAGTGTGGTGCCGCAGAATGAAGGGACTGTGGCAGTCCATAGTGTGCTGCCACAGAATGAAATGAGAGTGGCAGCCCAGTCAGTGCTGCCGCAGACTGAAGGGACTGTGGCAGTCTAGTCAGTGCTGCCACAAAATGAAGTGAGAGTGGCAGTCCAGTTAGTGCTGCCACAGAATGAAGGGGCATTGGCAGTCCAGGGACTACTACCACACCTTCATTATTTACACATGCTGTCCTATATGGATTGTGTCTGGTACTTCACTTCAATGGGACTGAGTTGTAGTGTTCCTGGGACCTGCTCCCTTTATGACTCAGCTCATGTGTCTGTGTAAACAATGAAAGGAAAGTAGCCCCTTAATCCTAATGATTGACGGGTTTCCCATGAATTCTATCATTAATGGCCTAGCCCAAGAACAGCCATACAGGTGAAGGCACAGCTTACTGGTGCACAAGGAACTCTTGGATGTAGTGGATTAAAATCTTTATTGCAAGCTATAAAACTAGACATTTCACAAAATGAAGTCCCATTCTTCAGGTACAAAATATGGGAAAGCAAGCAAGATGCTTGCTCATATTTTGTACCTGAAAAAGGGACCTGAATTCCGCAAAATGCGTAGTTTTATAGCTTGCAATAGTGATTTTTATCCACTACAGCTAAGAGTTCCTTGTGCGCCAGTAAGCTGTACCATCATCTGTATCTTTGGCTCTTGCATCCCCCTCTGAGAAGCAGGCATTCACTGCAGGGAATTCTACAGTGGCAGTAGAAGAACCAGTGTACCATTCACAGGTTTTTCCTAGAGTTGTGCCTATGGTTGGTCTAAGGTGAGCCTCCAACTGGAACATCGCACAGTTATCTGCAGTGTCCCACAATGTGTTATATGTGGGCAATTTAAACTTTTGAACTGTCATATTGAATGTATTGTGGTATCATGCTGTAATTCCTATGATCAGGCTGTTAGAAGTGTCCTGGCATCTATTCGCCCCTAGGTGGTGTATAACTTATATATCTAGTTTGGGGTTTGCTAATAAAGGTGGGTTGCTAAAGTAGAGTTGGAAGTGAAGAGAGTCAGTGTGTGAGGCAGAGGAGGAGTAGAACAGGCCTAGTCCACCATGTAGCTACTATTTCATCCCCTTGGCTCTGGTCAGGCCAAGGGAGAACCAGAACAGCATTACAGCAGCATAGCACGGGCCAGTAAGTCTACCTCTGGTATAAGGAAAGTCTAGTCTAGTGGAGATCAGAGCTAAAGTAGCCAGTGGACTTCACAAGCAACAGTGTGAGGCCTACAAGCACCTGGACACAGTTGGATGATTGATGCGCAAAGTCATCCTTTGCCACATGCCTCTATGGATATTATGGATCAGAGTTTTCCTGAAGGCATCCTGTACAAAAAATGGAGCAGTTTTTGCCTGCCATTAGGGAGACCGCCCTGTTGATTGCTAAATACAAGTAAGAAGTTTATTATATCCAGTACCTGAGTGCTAGAGGTAGGAGCCAGTATAGGCAGTTATAAGAAAGAAAGGAAAACTCCTCAACTTACAATTACCAAGCCTGTTATAAGGAATACAGCTGAACCAATATTTGAATTATTGACTTGCCATATACATGAACTGTACTGACTACCTGAAGACAATTGATCTAGTAAAAGTTCCATTGTTGTTTACTACAATTGACTCCTCATCCTTTCTACCAACTTCATTTGCACCTAATGGTGCTGGCGTCACGAACACCAGGAGCCCAGCCGCCAAAGCACCTTAAACACCTACACCATCAAGGGCACCACGACTACCATCTGGCTTGCGATCCCTGTACTAGAGAGTGCCCCAGATGATTTAGTGCTGTCTTCCCCATCACTGCACGCCGGCCTAGGGAGGCTCTGCTAACCGTGAGTACAAACTACTACTAGCCCCATCGGCCCACCGTCATCTCACGTGTTGCCCCTGCGGTCCGGTCGCTGCATATCTGTCTTAAGATAATCACCTTATTGTCAGTATATAGTAACCCAAGAACAGGAAATCAATATCTCACTCCCGGAAACCCCTTCCACCCTTTTTGTCAGGTTTAGAAATCTACGAGAATAAAGTTAAGAGAAGTTGTGTGCTTGATTCAGTATCCTCCTCTGTTAAACAGTGCAGATAGCAAATAGAAGGCACAACCACCATTTCCATGAATGCAAATGGACATGGACAGTCCATTGATCACAAAAGCCACTTTGTAATTTCATTTATGGTTCTGCTGCAGGGAAAATAAATACTTTCCACCAGGTTGCCCCACAGATTACCGCTAATTTCCAATGTTGTCCTTAGTGGCAAAACCAAGAACGATGATGGGGGTCCATTTTGTTATTTGTATGCCACTGACGGCAGGGGTGTAGCTATAGGGGGTGCAGAGGTAGCAGTTGCTACCGGGCTAAGAAGCCTGAGGGGGCCCAAAGACCCTTGTGCCACATAGGAAGACACTGGTTTTATAAACAGTGCATGCTGAGAAGGCTCTGTTATAGATTTTGAAATGGGGCCTAGAATGTTCAAGTTAGTCCTCTGGCTGGAGGGAAGGGGTTAGGTCAAGAATTGGCATGGGGAGGGGGGGTGCTGTTTCAATGGTGAGTGAAGGGAGGCCAAGTGGAACTCTTGCACCAGGGCCCATGAGCCTTCAGCTTCACCCTTGACTGACGGTATAATTGCATAATCTGGCCTAGCTTTGTAGCGTGTGCAACATTCCAAAAGAGCCACTTTACTTTTGCGCCTCCATCCAATCTTTCTTGGATAGTCACGGATAGCCAAGGCAACCACACAATTCCTGAAGATTGATTAGGATAGGACCTGCACACAAGACTCCTCCAGCATTTCAATTGTTTCAGCAACTTTATCACCCAGCGTGCTATCTGCATCACTCCGCGCTCCATGGAAGATTAAGCAGGAGAGGAAATTTAAAGTGACACTTCAATAGATATGGCGCCAGATTGTTGAATACAGCTCACGCTACTCTGTCATCGCATACCACATAGCAATACATCATGTTAAGATCATTTTTTAGATTATCATACACAAAAGATTGCAAAAACAGATTTTTTTTTTGTATTTGTTTGCTAGGCCATGTAAGACTATGCACTAGTCACCAGGCTATAAATGGTTTATTCTAGGTGCGTCCAGTGTGTGCAGCTTGGTAAAATATGTGAGTTACTGTATGCTATGCTAGAAATCTGTAACACTGTTGGTGGTGAGGAAATACATTCACATTTCCACGTATGCTTCCCCGAAGCCCCACCGAGTGAGGAACATTTTCAAATTACAGATAACACCATGAAATAGAATTGCCTGATTCCTGAAAATTCTTCATAGAGGGCTTCTATTAAATGTCAATGCAAGGAAGAATTGTTTTTTCCAACCCTCAGATAAGATTTACATAACAGTAAAGAAGCATTTGACAACAGCAGCAAATAGTAGACATATGCAAAGTACCCAAAAACAATATACAGAGGCCATTTAGAATCCCAGATTCAAACACAGCCAGTAGGAGTGCGCTTTCATGTACCATAAATGGTTCTGGACTGTTGGAACTTGGGATCTTCTTGGTGCCCTGTTGGGAAAGAACCATGAGGGGGAATGGTGTGTAAATGATCATGGGCATTGCTAGGGTCTTAAAAGACACTGGGAAAGATTTATCAAAACTGGTGTAAAGAAAAACCTGCTTAGTTGCCTCTATCAACCAATCAGATCCCACCTTTCATTTTTCAGAGCTCCTTTGGAAAATTAAAGATGGAATTTGGTTGCTTTGGGCAACTCGGTCAGTTTTCCTTTACCCCAGTTTTGATAAATCTTACACCAGTTTTAATAATATTAAAGGGAATGTGTCAGCTCTGAAACACACCCCAAACTAGAGTAAGCGGTGTGTATTGTAATTGAGGCAGAGTCTGGTAATGTAATTTTTATCTTCATACTCACTTGTGTTCCGACGCTCTGCTCCCACAAGTCAGCAGTAAAATGCATTGAGAGGACTCCCGTGCTCGCGCACATAATGGTGAGCACTCAAAAAGGAGTCCTCTCAATGCATTTTACTGCTGGTTTGACGGAGCACAGCGTCGGAATGGAAGTGAGTATGAAGATAAAAATTACATAACCATACTCAGCACCAGTTACAGTATACACCGCTTACTTTAGTTTGGGGTGTGTGTCTTGGAACTGACAGATTGCCTTAAGGACTATTTTGCAGAGTACTACATGAGCAGTGCTGTAGATAAGTAGTCTAGATCCCTACTATTTGTTTTCATACTGCCCTATGTATCCCCACTGTGCACTGAAAAAGCTCAGCTAAAATGCGATGCTGAGGCTTCTGGGCTTGTGTACATAAAGGTAAGGACCTCATGAGTCTCACCAATGTATCAGCTCAGCAGTCCCAGCAATGTATTTTGCCAGGACACAGCTGGGGACTGGGAGCAGTATTAAAATAAAAAGTAGCAATCCAGACTCCTTACCCGCAGTACTACTTGTAGTAGTGCAGCTTATAGTCCTTAAAGGGGTTGTCTCAATTCAGCAAATGGCATCTTGTAGACAAAGTTAATGCAAGGCACTTACTGATGTATTGTGATTGTCCATATTGCCTCTTTAACTGGCTTAATTTTTCCATCCTATTATACACTGCTCATTTCCAAGGCTTACGCACCATAGGAAAAAGTGCCTCTGCCCACTCTCGCGGTCCTGCCCCCACCAAGGCCAGCACATTTTTGAAGTGAGACAAACCCTTTAATCTAACTGACAGATTGTTACGGGCAGCAGGAATTTCCCCATTGCGTCATGTTCACCTATCCTCTAGTACTGTTGGGCTAGCTGTTGTGCAACTGCCTTCATTCTGAGTCTGGGTTAGGTTATCGCCTTGCTTGGCCTGTGTTAACTTTCGGTGGATCTGTTGATTTTTATAGTTTGTTGGCTCTTACATCATCTCGCAAACTTAAACGTGAGACCCTCCAATATGAATCACCTATATGACATATCCATTTGGCATTCGATGCCTATATTACCTATAGAGTATAATAAAGAGTGACAGCACCCATGGGGCCACTTCTGAGCAAAGGCCAGAGACAGAGAACCAGAATTAGAAAAGGGTCCTTTTCTCATTTTTCAACCAGTAAGTAACTATAGAGGAGCCTACAATACACTTGCAGACATTAACAACAGGGGGCTCCAGTGGAAGAACATTTTATGGGCCCCATGTTGTCGACTTGTTCACTTGATGACAGCAGTGTACTACCCCAAGACAAGCATTCAAGACTCACTAGAAAATCCCTCACTGGTGTACCAAACTACTAGTAATTGTAAGACATTAATGGGACTGTAGAATGTACAGTAGCTGTAGTGTAGATCCAATAGACAGTATGGATTACTAGTACAGTGGGATGCGAAAGTTTGGGCAACCTTGTTAATCGTCATGATTTTCCTGTATAAATCGTTGGTTGTTACGATAAAAAAATGTCAGTTAAATCTATCATATAGGAGACACACACAGTGATATTTGAGAAGTGAAATGAAGTTTATTGGATTTACAGAAAGTGTGCTATAATTGTTTAAACAAAATTAGGCAGGTGCATAAATTTGGGCACTGTTGTTTGGAACTCAAATTGGCTTGGTAAGCTCAGTGACCCCTGACCTACATACACAGGTGCATCCAATTATGAGAAAGAGTATTTAAGGGGGTCAATTGTAAGTTTCCCTCTTTTAATTTTCTCTGAAGAGTAGCAACATGGGGGTCTCAAAACAACTCTCAAATGACCTGAAGACAAAGATTGTTCACCATCATGGTTTAGGGGAAGGATACAGAAAGCTGTCTCAGATTTCCGCCGTCTGTTTCCACAGTTAGGAACATATTGAGGAAATGGAAGACCACAGGCTCAGGTCAAGTTAAGGCTCGAAGTGGCAGACCAAGAAAAATCTCGGATAGACAGAAGCGACGAATGGTGAGAACAGTCAGAGGCAACCCACAGACCAGCACCAAAGACCTACAACATCATCTTGCTGCAGATGGAGTCACTGTGCATCGTTCAACCATTCGGCGCACTTTACACAAGGAGATGCTGTATGTGAGAGTGATGCAGAGGAAGCCTTCTCTCCACCCACAGCACAAAAAGTGCCGCTTGATGTGGACTAAAGCACATTTGGAGAAGCCAGCTTCATTTTGGAATAAGGTGCTGTGGACTGATGAAACTAAAATTGAGTTATTTGGCCATAACAAGGGGCGTTATGCGTGGAGGAAAAAGAACACAGCATTCCAAGAAAAACACCTGCTACCTACAGTAAAATATGGTGGCGGTTCCATCATGCTGTGGGGCTGTGTGGCCAGTGCAGGGACTGGGAATCTTGTCAAGGTTGAGGGACGCATGGATTCCACTCAGTATCAGCAGATTCTGGAGACCAATGTCCAGGAATCAGTGACAAAGCTGAAGCTGCGCCGGGGCTGGATCTTTCAACAAGACAACGACCCTAAACACTGCTCAAAATCCACTAAGGCATTTATGCAGAGGAACAAGTACAACGTTCTGGAATGGCCATCTCAGTCCCCAGACCTGAATATAATTGAAAATCTGTGGTGTGACTTAAAGAGAACTGTCCATGCTCGGAAGCCATCAAACCTGAATTAACTAAAGATGTTTTGTAAAGAGGAATGGTCCAAAATACCTTCAACCAGAATCCAGACTCTTATTGGAACCTACAGGAAGCGTTTAGAGGCTGTCATTTCTGCAAAAGAAGGATCTACTAAATATTGATTTCATTTCTTTTTTGTGGTGCCCAAATTTATGCACCTGCCTCATTTTGTTTAAACAATTATAGCACACTTTCTGTAAATCCAATAAACTTCATTTCACTTCTCAAATATCACTGTGTATGTCTCCTATATGATATATTTAACTGACATTTTTTATCGTAACCAACGATTTATACAGGAAAATCGTGACGATTAACAAGGTTGCCCAAACTTTCGCATCCCACTGTATTTTAGGATGCTTTCACACATGTGGCATCAAAGCTATTGAAAACTTGAATATTTCCCCTCCCTTATACTTGTATGGCTTTGACTTCAAAAACTGCATCAAAATGACACATGTAAATGTTCCCTCAACACAAAAAAATGGGTCTTGTTGCAGCCCCACAAGTTGCACATAAGGCATGTCCACCCTCACCACAGGACCTTCTCGTAACTATAAACTATAGTAACACAGAGACTAAATCTATTGTGTCTGTGAAGGTTCTCATTTATCCAGGTCATGGTATATCTGTAAAGAATAAATCAAGGCAACTGGACGTACTGAAAACGTTTCACTCCTTCTTCCAACGAGCTTTCTCAATTTTGAGTGACTGTACAAGAATTCTCTGGGAATAAATATGTAACAGAATCAACATCTGGTAATTATACCCAGCATGGGGTCAAAGATGTTGATTCCATTATCCTAATTGGAGTCAGTAGGTGATAATGACCTCCCAGAAAAAGGTGTCAAGACCCCCCCCGCCTCTATTCAAGCTGGGTATTTATTCCCAGAGAATTCTTGTACAGTCACTCAGAATTGAGAAAGCTCATTGGAAGAACGAGTGAAACGTTTTCAAGAAATCTACTGTAAGTCCAGTTGACTTGATTTATTCTTCACAGACAAATCTATTGTGGGTAACTTTTCCCTGAGGACCTCTCTAGACCCACACCTACCATGGAGTCCTAGAAAACTTTAGTAAATCAAGAAGAGGACATCCATTTGCTTTTAACAATGAGGTCACCATCTGCACGTCGAATCTCCGCAACAATAGTAAAGGAAAGAAGACAAATCATCTATAGTGCACACATAATGCTATAACATTGTTACATATGATAAAGGGAGAAAAGACAAGAAATGTATCGCACATCCACTGCTATGCTTTGATCTCATCCCTGCTACTATTGCAGGAGACAGCACTAAATAGCGCATGTGTACCACCTCCTATGCTACATGCTGAATGAGGCTTTAGTGTACATTTTGATCAAAAGGCATAAGCCAACTCACCACGCCAAGGTTGCCTCTATAAGTGGGTCCTAACCTAACATTGGCGCGGCGCGGCGACCACCGACGCTGCGGCGCCATCCCGGCCGGCGGTGGGACCCAGCAGCCAAATAGCATCCCTGCTGCCTGACCATGTCATACCTAGCACTGGGCCCCACCAACCAGCCAGAAAAACAGCACAGTGGCCCCCGTGCAGCACCGCACCATGTGAACAGTTGTCAAAGCTCACCTCATCTGAAGCTCACAGGAACTCCAACTGAGAGCATGATAGGCTAATTTAACTCCTGTGAGCTTCAGATGAGGTGGGCTTTGACAACTGTTCACATGGTGCGGTGCTGTGGCACGGGGGCCACTGTGTTGTTTTTCTGGCTGGTTGGTGGGGCCCAGTGCTAGGTATGGCATAGTCAGGCAGCAGGGGTGCTGTTTGGCTGCTGGGTCCCGCCACCGGCCAGGGATGGCACCGCAGCGTCGGTGGTCGCCATGCAGCGCCGCGCCAATGTTAGGTTAGGCCCCACTCATAGAGGCAACCTTGGCGTGGTGAGTGGACTTATGCCTTTTGATCAAAATGTACACTAATGCCTCATTCAGCATGTAGCATAGGAGGTGGTACACATGCGCTATTTAGTGCTGTCGCCTGCAATAGTAGCAGGGATGAGATCAAAGCATAGCAGTGGATGTGTGATTCATTTCTTGTCTTTTCTCCCTTTATCACATAACATTGTTACATAGCTTCTGTTACATTAAGGGTAAGGTCATACATTCAGGTTTTTTATTTAGTTTTGGAAGCCGAAATCAGGAATGGATTATAAAAGGACTTCTCCTTTTTTGAATTCGCAACTGGTTTTGGCTTCCAAAACTGTACCAGGAAACCTGATCATTTAGCCTTTCCCTAAGTGTTTCACCTCATGGATTCTAGCTATGGTATCGGACTGGGATTCTAAGGGAATGATTCTAAGGGCCCACCCTCAATTTATACAGAACATGTGCATGTCCATTTAAAGGGTTTGTACAGGACTACAAAAGCATAGCTGTTTCTTGCAAAAATCTGTCCATGGGTTGTGTCTGGAATTGCAGCTCAGCTCCATAAATGTGGATGGGGCTATGCTACCCTACCAGATACTACCTGATGACAGGTGTGATGCTGTTTTTGAGACGAAGCAGCCATGTTTATCTAATCCTATACAACTCATTACTTGCATTTTAATCCTTAATGTTATAGCACACACAGGCGCGCTCATCAATAGGATCATCCCATAAGGAATAGACTATAGCGGCAAGTGATTGACTCCACAGTCAGCTCCAAAAGGGTATGTCTTTTCCAAAACCTTTGGGTTCTGTTGTATTCCCATTTTCACACACACTGTCCCTAACCTCAGTGTGAGAGGAAACCCCTTCAATCACAGGGAGAGCATACAATCTACTTGCAGACATGTTATAAGATTACAGTTCTAACCACTAGGCCACTATGGTGCCCAGCATGTGCTGCTCATGTCGCCAAAAGAAGCAGAACCCCCACTGGAAAATATTAAAGCTTCTTCACTCCCACTTTTTTTTCCCCACATTTCCAAATGCTTCTAAGAGAACATCAAGCGTTTCAAGATTATTATTTTTTTAAAGCATTTTTAATTATGTTTTTGCTTTGTACAATTTAAGGCATTCATTTTTTTCAAGTGATTTCCAAGTCCTATAGAAAAACATATGAAAAAACACCAGAACAAACTCCACACCCAGAGCATGATGTATTAAACAAACAGCAAAAATGCCACAAAACAACAAAAACTAGACTTCTAGAATGAAGGGAACTTTATCCCCTTAAACCTTAGGATTCCAGAGGTTTTTTCCTTTTTGCGTTTTCATTTTTCTTCCCTATCTTTCTTGAGCCATAACTTTATTTTTCCATTCACATAGCTGTATAAGGGCTTATTTTTTTGCAGGACAAGTTGTACTTTCAAAAGCCACCATTTAATATGGCATACAATGTAGTGGGAAGCGGGAAAAAATTCCAAATCGAGTTGAATTGGAAAAAAAACGCAATTTTGTTCCCACGGCGTTCCGTTTGTGGCAAAACTGACCTGTGCCCTTCATTCTCTGGGTCAGTACGATTACAACCATACCACATATGTATAGGTTTTTATGTCCAAATAGTGTAAAAGTTAATTTAAACTTTGAGAAAAAATCATATTTTTTACATCACCATATTCTGCCCCCCATAACTTTTTTTTTATAGTTAGTGGGGGATAATTTTTTTTGGGACAATCTGTAGTTTTTATTGATACCATTTTGGAGTGTGCGAGTTTATTTATCACATTTTTTTAAATTTTTGGGGGTAAGAGAAGCGATAAAAATTTTTTTAAATTGGCTATTTTGACCCTTTTTTCTGTTACGCCATTTGGCATATTGGAAAAATATTTTTATACTTTAATAGTACAGTCGTGGTGATACCCATGATGTTTATATTTTTTGTTATTTATGTATTTATTTTTTTATTCTGCGGAAAGGGGAGTGATTTAAACAATTATATTTTTAGATTTTTTTTATATATTTAAGTTTTTTTTTACTTATTTGTTATGACTTTGAAGCTTGTATTTGAGCCTTCAAAATCCCAATTTTTTTTTAATTCCAAACAATCATGGATTTTTTACATCCACTCATTGCTCAGAATTGCTCATTTCTTATGTTGCGCTGCTAAAAATATGAATTGCAGCTTCAATGCCCTTGGTCTGTTCAGCGAGACCTAGGGCATTGAATTAAATTACTGGCATTACTCATACTTCAAGGTTTTTCACCCTTTAGATGCCGTGATGTCACTTGATCACAGCATCTATTAGGCTTTAATGACCGTGATCAGCATTATTGTTTGAAACAGCGGAGATCCACCGGCCATGACGCCTGCTGCATGTGCAAGCGGGTGCCATGTTTGCCCATCGCTCTGGGGGGGTTAAGGACACAGTGATATTTTTAACTGTATCATTTTGGGGTGCATCTAATGTATAGTATAACTTTTATACATTTTGGAGAGGTGACCATGTAAAAAAAAATAAAAATGCAATTCTGTCCTATTTTTTTTTTTGTTTCGTCTTTAGGGACATTCACACGACCGTATCTTTTTCGTGGTCCGCTGACCCTATTGTAGAACTGCCTATTACTGTATGAACAATGGAAAAGAAGAGGACATGTTCAATAATTTGTGGAAAGGCCGCACGGACATACAGACAGCACACAGATGACATCTGTGTGCTGACCACATTTTTTTTGCAGCCCCATAGAAATGAATGGGTCTGTGTGCGATAAGCAAAAAATGCGTGTGGGATGCAAACTGAAAATATGGTCATGTGAATGCCTCCTTATGGCGTAACATGGTAAGTTTGTTCTGGGGGGCACTAGGATTACACTAATGATGATATGTTTCTATGATAAAAACTTGTGTCGCTGCATTCAAAGACTCCGAACATTTTTATTTTTCCATCAAAATAGCAGTGTTAGGGCTTTTTTTTTTTAGCAGGGCTATCATTGCTGCCATTTTGGGGCACATATGACTCTGTATTCACCTTTTTATTGCAATTTTTTGGGAGGTAAATTGAATTTACGATCTTCACTAAAAAGGCTAAAAAAGAGTGTGATCATTTCATTCTATAGGTCATTATGGGTGCGGCATACCAATTATGTATAGTTTTTAATTTGCTTGAACAGAATAATTGCAAGAAACACATATTTTTTTTTTCTTTTCTTAATTTTTCTTCTGACCGCTCATATAACACACTGCAATGCTGTATCACAGTGTAATAGGACATGAGATAACGTCTATTTTTGCAAATAAGCATCTGAATATGGCATCCCAAGTGGCCATTCTTAAGAGCCCACTCCCTTTAGGTAACCACTTATATGCCACGGTCAGCATTGATAGCGGCATTTAAGGGATTAATATGCAAGAATCAGAATTCACTCTGATTCCTGCAGTGAGGGCAAAGTCCCAGCTGTATAACACAGTTGCCACCTGCAAGTAATGCAGCCGGCACAGCTCCTGCCTCCCATTAGAGCACCCCACTGTGACGTTGCTTTGTGTTTACTACCTATTTGACGCAACGTGATATTGAGCAGGAAAAGGGTTCAAGTATTATCTCACTACCTTAAAAAATGCTAACTAAAATGCACTTGTGATGTGCTCATATTTCATTTATGTGTTGTGACAGTGATTGAAATCTGTTTCTCTGTTGAGCATTTTCTCTAATTTTGCTGATATTATCTTGACAACAAGCACATTTTTTTTTCTTTTATGCCCTCACCAATGCTTTTGATAGCCGCATCCCGTACGGACATCTTATTCAGAGATCAAGGAAGCAATTATCTCTGAAAAAACAGCAAGTCCTCAAAAATGATCCAGACAGTGACACCCTCAGGTCAGCACAAGGCTCTGTTGTCTTCAAGGGATATTTCAGAACACTGTGGGTTATTTACTTTAAAGCTCAGTTTCCTCGTTCAAGCGGTAAATAGAATATTTTTTTTAGTTTTCTCTTCATGTTTAAGGAATGAACTAAGAAATTTAAAGCGGCAATTTCTGCATCGCCTTCTTACAAATAAACAGCGCACCTTTTGGCTTCTTCGCCTTTTAAAATGCACAAATCATTCTGTGTTGTGACACCTTCTGTCAATTTAAAATACACAGGCATTGGACCAGACGATCGGTTTACAGACATCAGCAAGTAATAATTTTCTTCTTGCTATTTCCCCGGAGAAAATTGTAAGATATTTTTATATTACAGCTTTTTATTGTTTTGAATACAATATTTAACCTTTACTGGATCTGGGAGAATGTGTTGGTTTGCAGGTCTCTGTGTTCAGACAGAGCAGTTATGTGTTATCGACCATTGTTCCCTTTGTTTCCTTGACTGCAGAGACTGTAAGCTGGTGCACCAAGATTGTGATGATGTACGATGGAAATGGCACTTAAAGGGGTTAAATAATTTTTAAAAAAATAATCAAACATATCGTACATGACAACCTCTTTCTAACAAAGTTACAACCAGCCCTGTACCTCACATGGATCCAGAGATCTCCCCATTCATTCCTCCAACTGCTTGGCTAGATTTATTTCAAGCTAGTGGCTCAAGAGGTGTGTCCTTTCTACTGCAGCTCTCTCCTTGATGTCAGATTTTTTTTCAGGAACCATTGAAAATGAATGGGTCCAGATCTGGTCCAGATCTGTTCAGCAAAAAACGGAACAGATCAGGAAAGAAACAACGGACGTGTGAATGGACCCTAATAAGTGTCACAGCTTCACACAGTGGAAATGGCTGGTGCCAGTGGAAGGATCGAACTGAGCATGTGTGTCCACCCTAGCGAGGTGGACAGTGGGGGGGGGGGGGGGGAGACAAAAAACAGCAGATGGCACTATACAGATAGATTTTATTTAAAAGCTCAGTCGCTATTACCTTTTTCATTGCAAGAAATTAAGTATTCCGATCCAGGTGCTGGTTTGGAAAAATGTGGAATATGTTTCTTGGGACAACGCCTTTAAAGTGTAACTCCACACAAGTTTACATAATTAGTCAAATGGAGCTACTAGGGTAATGTAATATACTGAGGCTGTTCAATGCTTTCACTCTGGCTCCTCAAATGCAGGTTTTCTGTACACTATACATCCTTAAAAGGGTTTTAAAGGATTCGTAAAGGCCAAAAATATCTGATCTCTGGGGGTCTGACTGTCACAACCAGACAGCTGAGAAGCTCTGACAGAGGCCTTTCAGAACCTCCCCCTTGAGTTTCTGTGTTGTGGTATTCAGCTCCTCCTCTCGTTAGTCTCTCTCAGCTGTCATGTGTTGGACTAATTGCTTCCCTTTAAATTCTTCCCCAGAAGGCTTTTCTGGGCGGCTTATATTTCTTCCTGGAGTATGTGTGCATGCCCATCTGGTTCTCCTCTCCTCTACAAAGTTAAGTGTTATACTGTTATCTGTTATTTTCTGTTTGCTGGATCCCAGGTGACCCTGACTCCCTCCGTGTCTGGTGTAGGGAGCCGGTGGTCGTGTCCCCTCACTATTGTAGGGTGCTCAGGGCTTTATAGTCAAGGTACGTGGATATGCATACCTCCACCATTCGGATCTATGCATAGGCTGAGCAGCCAGGGAAAGTGCCAGGTCTTCTACAGGGGTCTCCCTTTCGTTCCTTAGCTTTTGGATCCAGCGAGTCATTTATGCATGTTGTTTTGCCTTGTTACCTGTACACATTCCGTGACATTATAAGCTGCCAAAACCGTCTTAAGCATGGATCCGGTTTCACTTTTGGCTGAACGCTTCCAGGGTCTTTCATTGGAGGTAGCTGACCTCCGTAAGACTTTTTCGCAGCTTCAAGTGACCGGTTCAGCTTGCGTTCATGGAGCTTGTTCTGAGCCTAAGATCTCGCTCCCGGATACGTTCTCCGGGGGTAGTGAGAATTTTGTGCGTTTTAGAGAGGCTTGCAAACTCCATTTTCGCCTTCTTCCCCTTTCCTCTGGAGATGAGGAACGGAGGGTGGGGATCATTATATCGCTGCTCAGAGGTAACGCTCAGTCCTGGGCCTTTTCGCTGCCGGAGGGGGCACGGCCTCTCCGTTCAGTGGATGAATTCTTTTTAGCCCTGGGTCAGATATATGATGATCCGGATCGTATTGCTCTGGCGGAGTCTAGACTACGTCTCTTATGCCAGGGTAAACAATCCGCAGAAATATACTGCTCAGAATTTCGGAGATGGGCAGCTGATACTGGTTGGAATGATGCTGCACTCCGAAGTCAATTTTGCCATGGTCTTTCAGAGGGATTGAAAGATGCATTTGCCTTTCATGAAAGGCCTATTTCTTTGGACTCTGCTATGTCTCAGGCCGTTCGTATTGACAGGCGTCTTAGAGAGAGAGGAGAGATCTCTCCTTCCTGTCATACTCGGTCCCAGGACTGTGCAGCGGTCCCATTCTGTGCGCAGGGGTCTCAGTCGCTGTCAGCCCCTTCTGAGCAGGAGCCCATGCAGCTGGGGTTGATTGCTTCTGACAATAGAAGATTCAGCCCGCATGGGACAGTTTGTTTTTGTTGTGGAGGTATTAATCATTTGGCAAATATTTGTCCCTCTAGGAGATTCAGGCAGTTCTCTGGGTATAATAAAGAAACAAAGAGGAAAAAATCTTTGAAAAATGTCCCGTCTGTTACTATTGGCAGGGTTGAGGCGGAAATTGAAGGTTTTCCGTTTGCTTGTAGTTCCCGTTTTGTCCTGCCGGCTAGGGTGGCGCTAGAGAGCAAGAACATTTTTTGTGAGATTTTTGTGGATAGTGGAGCAGCGGTCAATCTCATTGATAATCAATTTGCGATAACTCATGGTTTCCAGGTGTGCGCTTTGAGAAAGGATATTCCTGTTTTTGCTATCGATTCCGCTCCACTTTCTCAGAAATCATTAAAGGGCATAGTTCACAATATCCGTTTAATTGTGAGTGATGCTCATGTTGAGGATGTGTCATGTTTCGTCCTTAGCGGTTTGCCCACCCCTCTGGTGTTGGGGCTGCCCTGGCTCACTAAGCATAACCCCACCATTGATTGGCAAGCGAAGCAAATAAATGGTTGGAGTGACTTTTGCAGAGAGAATTGCCTCACGACATCTGTTTCTGAGGTTGCTACTAAGACTATACCATCTTTTCTCTCTGAATTTTCGGATGTCTTCTCTGAGAGTGGAGTTCAGGATTTGCCCCCGCACAGGGAGTACGATTGCCCTATTAATCTCATCCCAGACGCCAAGCTGCCTAAATCTCGTTTATACAACCTTTCCCAACCTGAGAGGATCGCTATGCGTGCTTATATCTCTGAGAGTCTGAGAAAGAGACACATACGACCCTCGAAGTCACCTGTTGCCGCTGGTTTTTTCTTTGTTAAGAAAAAAGATGGTTCTTTAAGACCTTGTCTGGATTTCAGGGAGCTGAACAATATCACAATTCGTGACCCTTATCCGCTTCCTCTGATCCCGGACTTATTTAACCAGGTTGTTGGGGCTAAAGTCTTTTCCAAATTAGATTTAAGAGGGGCATACAACCTGGTCAGGGTCAGAAAAGGGGACGAATGGAAGACGGCCTTCAATACCCCTGAGGGCCATTTTGAAAACTTGGTTATGCCTTTTGGTTTGATGAATGCCCCAGCCGTTTTTCAGCATTTCGTGAACAGCATTTTTTATCATTTGATGGGAAAATTTGTATTGGTGTATTTGGATGACATTTTGATTTTTTCTCCCGATTTCAAAACTCATAAGGAACATTTACGTCAGGTCTTGCTCATTCTGCGGGAGAATAAATTATATGCGAAACTGGAAAAATGTGTGTTTGCGGTTCCAGAAATTCAATTTCTGGGGTTTCTTCTCTCCGCTTCTGGTTTTCGCATGGACCCCGAGAAGGTCCGCGCTGTGCTTGAGTGGGAGCTTCCTGAGAATCAAAAGGCGCTGATGCGTTTTTTGGGCTTTGCCAATTATTACAGGAAGTTCATTTTGAATTATTCTTCTATTGTTAAACCACTCACTGATATGACCAGAAAGGGGGTAGATTTTTCTTCTTGGTCAGTAGAGGCGCGTAAGGCTTTTTCTGATATCAAGGAGAGTTTTGCTTCCGCTCCCATCTTGGTGCAACCTGATGTTTCGTTACCCTTCATAGTTGAGGTTGATGCTTCTGAGGTGGGTGTGGGGGCGGTCTTGTCTCAGGGTTCCTCTCCTGCCAAATGGCGACCGTGTGCCTTTTTCTCAAGAAAACTCTCCTCCGCAGAGAGAAACTACGATGTGGGAGATAGGGAATTGTTGGCCATCAAGTTGGCTTTTGAGGAATGGCGCCATTGGCTAGAGGGAGCCAGACACCCTATTACCGTATTTACTGACCATAAAAATCTGGCCTACTTGGAGTCAGCCAAGCGTCTGAACCCGAGACAGGCCAGATGGTCGTTGTTCTTTTCTAGGTTTAATTTTGTTGTCACGTTCCGCCCTGGAGTTAAGAATGTGAAGGCAGATGCCCTGTCACGTTGTTTTCCGGGAGGCGGGAATTTTGAAGACCCGGGTCCCATTTTGGCTGAAGGTGTGGTGGTCTCTGCTCTTTTTCCTGAATTGGAGGCAGAGGTGCAGGCAGCCCAGTCAGAGGCTCCTGATCTTTGTCCTCCTGGGAGGTTGTTTGTGCCTCTCGCTTTAAGACACAAGATTTTTAAAGAACACCACGATACGGTCCTTGCTGGGCACCCGGGGGTAAGAGCCACACTGGATCTCATCGCTCGGAGATTCTGGTGGCCTGCGCTTCGTAAGTCGGTTGAGGGTTTTGTGGCAGCCTGCGAGACTTGCGCTCGTGCCAAAGTCCCTCATTCACGGCCATCAGGTCCTCTCCTTCCCTTACCCATTCCTTCCCGTCCTTGGACACATCTGTCCATGGACTTCATAACGGACCTGCCTCGTTCCTCGGGGGAAGACTGTGATTCTGGTGGTGGTGGACCGTTTTAGCAAAATGGTGCATTTCATCCCTTTTCCTGGTTTGCCCAATGCTAAGACGCTGGTGCAGGCATTTGTTGATCACATTGTCAAATTGCACGGTATTCCTTTAGACATAGTCTCTGATAGGGGCACGCAGTTTGTTTCCAGATTCTGGAAGGCTTTCTGTTCTCGCTTGGGGGTTCGGTTGTCATTCTCTTCTGCTTTCCACCCGCAGTCGAATGGCCAGACAGAGCGCGTCAATCAGAATCTGGAGACATATCTGCGTTGTTTTGTGGCGGAGAATCAAGAGGATTGGTGTTCTTTTTTGTCCCTTGCTGAGTTTGCTTTAAATAACCGTCGTCAGGAGTCCTCTGATAAGTCACCATTTTTTGGTGCATATGGGTTTCATCCACAGTTTGGGACTTTCTCGGGAGAGGGGTCTTCTGGTTTACCTGATGAGGACAGATTCTCCTCGTCTTTGTCATCTATTTGGCAAAAGATTCAAGATAATCTAAAGAGCATGAGTGAGAGATATAAGCGTGTGGCCGATAAGAGACGTGTGCTTGGTCCGGACCTGAATGTTGGTGATCTGGTGTGGTTGTCTACCAAGAATATCAAATTGAAGGTTCCCTCCTGGAAGTTGGGTCCTAGGTTTATTGGGCCTTACAAAATCCTGTCTGTCATCAATCCTGTTGCATACCGTCTTGATCTTCCTCAGACTTGGAAGATCCATAATGTTTTTCATAAGTCCTTATTGAAACCTTATGTTCAACCCATTGTACCCTCGCCTTTGCCTCCTCCTCCGATTATGGTTGATGGGAATCTTGAATTTCAGGTCTCTGGGATTGTGGATTCTCGTCTTGTCCGCGGTTCTCTTCAGTACCTTGTTCACTGGGAGGGGTATGGTCCTGAGGAGAGGATGTGGGTCCCAGTGACGGACATTAAAGCCTCTCGTCTCATCAGGGCTTTCCATAGGTCCCATCCTGAGAAGGTGGGTTCTGAGTGTCCGGAGTCCACTCGTAGAGGGAGGGGTACTGTCACAACCAGACAGCTGAGAAGCTCTGACAGAGGCCTTTCAGAACCTCCCCCTTGAGTTTCTGTGTTGTGGTATTCAGCTCCTCCTCTCGTTAGTCTCTCTCAGCTGTCATGTGTTGGACTAATTGCTTCCCTTTAAATTCTTCCCCAGAAGGCTTTTCTGGGCGGCTTATATTTCTTCCTGGAGTATGTGTGCATGCCCATATGGTTCTCCTCTCCTCTACAAAGTTAAGTGTTATACTGTTATCTGTTATTTTCTGTTTGCTGGATCCCAGGTGACCCTGACTCCCTCCGTGTCTGGTGTAGGGAGCCGGTGGTCGTGTCCCCTCACTATTGTAGGGTGCTCAGGGCTTTATAGTCAAGGTACGTGGATATGCATACCTCCACCATTCGGATCTATGCATAGGCTGAGCAGCCAGGGAAAGTGCCAGGTCTTCTACAGGGGTCTCCCTTTCGTTCCTTAGCTTTTGGATCCAGCAAGTCATTTATGCATGTTGTTTTGCCTTGTTACCTGTACACATTCCGTGACACTGACAGCTCACAATTCCCCCAAGTAGCCCAGACTAAAGAAATAGGTGACAGATCTACACAGCTCCGAACAGCAGCAGCATTACAAGAAGTAGCTTCATCCACTATACAGCAGACAACCAGCACAGAGGTACTCAGGAAACCTGTTTGGTAGCGTAGTGAGATGTTATATCACCATCATTCAGATATTGATGGCCTATCCTCAGGATAGGCCATCAATATAAAAATCTTGGTAGAACCCCTTTAACGCCACAGCAAATAAAAAGTTACTGGGTTGTTCAGGAGTTGTCTTAGACAACTCCCCTACATAGCTCTGCAGCTATTGGCTGAAGCTGTGCCTCACCGCTTCTTGCTCGAACCGCCCCCTGCATGTATTGCATGCATAATACAGGTGAAACTGAGAACTCTCCATTTCTGTCTGACAATTATCTCTTATTTCTGGTCCAAAGTCAGGAGAAAACATCTAAAATGGAGTAGTAAGCTCTCAGTATTATCAGTATTATGTTCATAGTGCATGCAGAAGGCAGCTAAGCAGGAAGTGCGCGAGTAGAAGCTTCAGCCAATAGCTGCAGAGCAGGAAGTGATGTCAGAGAAGGAAACATTGTTTTGTAAATTGCCTTGTGCAGCCCAGTAACATGAAGCCACTTTGTTATTTTGGTGTTGTACAGCATGCAAAGCACTTTGGAAATTTACATTTGAAGGACCAGAGTAAAATAGTCAAAAGTCACAGTATGTTACATGACCCTAGAAGGTCCATTTTACTAACAAAAATGTTTTCAAAGTTTCAAACTGACCGTAGGGGTGCGGGGTCCAAATCAACTTGCAGTCTTATGCAGTTGTAGTAAAATTGTGGGACTATAAAGACCAAAACTTGACATGTGATATTTTTTGCAACCATTGCTGTTTTTTTTATATTTGTTGCTATAGGAAACCATTATGGTGAACATAGTCTAGTAATTTTACTGTAACTCTTGCATATGTATTCTTATTCTAAACAATATAGTGAAGATTCGTTAACATAAGTGTTTAGGAAGAGATTTATCAAATCTGATATAAAGGAGAACTGGCTTAGTTACCCATTGCAACCAATCAGAATCCACCTTTCATTTTCCAAAGGAGATGTGCAAAATGAAGGATGGGATCTGATTGTTTGCTGTGGACAATTAAGCCAGCTTTTTTTTTTTTACACCACATTTGATAAATCTCCCCCATCCCCCTTAGTTTCTTATTTGCAGTAACATACAAAGACAATGGTGGGTTATCCAATCCTAATATAGAGTTATGACCAGTTTAAGGTAGAATAATTTGCAAAGACTAGAGATGAGCCAATCCATTGTAAAGGATCAAAATTTGATCCAACTTTTTCCAAATAATGTAATTCTATGGAATTTCATGTGATTTGATTAGGAGAATTTTAGTAGTGTCATTCAAAGCTTTTCACTGAGATTGATGCACTTTCGCTTTGGGTCAAGATTCGGGTCCAAATTGAATCGGATGCCCAATTCAGTTGAATTGGACCCGAATAAAATTTCCAGAAATTCGCTTGTCACAAGTAAAGACATATTTTCAGGAAGTGTCTACTTCTGCAACGGTTTCATTACTGTTCCATCTAACATAGAACCTGAAGCAAGTTTGTAAATAGTCTAACTATACTTCCCATACAGACCTATGTTCATGTCAGGGTAGGTTCAAATAGCTGATCTTCAGTGGGAATTTCCATGCAAAAACCAGTGGAGATCAATGCCATATGCAATTATTGAGGCTGGTCACACACGGTAATTGTGGTGACTCTCTTTCTGCCTGTTCTTTATTCTATGTGGGTTTCCACAAAAACAATCGTTGCCAAACTCCTGGTGGGGGCAATTGACATTTATTTAATGATATCAGCTCTTATTAGACACCTCCTCTCTATGTAGAGGTTTTTGGGTGTAGACTATGTACTAAGTAGGGGGGGGGGGGGGTTATTGGTGTTTTAAACCAAAGGCTAGAAGAGTCTAAAGGGAGTTTTCATGATGATTCTTGTATGTTTGCATTATTCATAAATGCTGAAGACACATGCCGCAATATAATGAGGACAACACTCTACACATCACAAGCATATTAGGACTCACTAAAGAGCTTTATAATCAGAAGACAGCAGGCTCGCTGTTCTTCCTCACCACACGGAGCACCAAGGTGACATCAAATAACCTCATACAATCCAAGAACTGTACGCATTCCTAGCCTAGCAATTTCACATATGAACAATCCAAGCACATTTTACAAATGTTGAGTCTACAAAAAGTATGCTATGCCTTGGATTAAATTATAAGATAGTAGCATGGATGGATTATAATAAGGACACATCAGACCCCACACATGCTGGTCAGTAATACTATCCAGCTGAAAAAAAGAGGTGGAAAGGTGTATCTCTATAAGGTCTCATGTACAAGGAGATTGATGTTTTTGCAGTCCGCAAATTATGGATCCGCAATACATGGATACTGGCCATGTGTTCTGTATTTTCCGGAACAGAACGTCCTGCTCTCTATAGAACTGTCCTATACTTGTCCGTAAAATGGACAAGAATAGGACATGTTCTATTTTTTGGGCGGGGACAAGGAAAGGACATACAGATGTGGAAAGCAAATGGTGTGTTGTCCGCATCCTTCGCAGCCCCATTGAAGTGAATGGGTACGCATCCAATCCGCAAAAATACATTAGTGTGCATGAGCTCATAAGGGAGCCGTTGGTGGTCTTAATTCATCTTAGGTTGGGTTCCTATTAGATATACACAAACGTACTGAAATTGTTTATCATCTTCAATTCGCTAAAAATAAATATTTCATAAAACGCTCGAATTGCCCTGAAAAAAAAAATTATATATCACTATTTTACTCTCTCAAATACTAGAGAAAAATATAAGTCCAAGAAAAAGACAAAGGGGGACATTTATCAAGTCAGATAATTCGGTTCTGTGGTCATGGTGTTGCTGGTGTGTTTTGAGACAATTGTTCAAATTTTTGAGCAAAAGTAGCATCTTCACACCAGGCAACCCTTCGTGTGGTACATATAGGTGTAAACCAGATTGCAATTACACTACATTTTTTTAAGATGCGCCATACAGACACACAAAGCAAAGATGCGCCATACAGACACACAAAGCAAAGATGCGCCATACAGACACACAAAGCAAAGACAGACTTTAAAAACTGACATAAAACCAACCGCAAATGATAAATGTCCCCCATAATACTTCTCTGAGTGAGATGTGCAAGCCAGTTCTCCTTCCAAAGGGACAAAAGTACTGAATGTCTCAAAAGAAAAAAAATCAAGTGTTATAGCAAAGGGTATGAAACTGAATCCATGCGAAATGTTCGTTTTTCCTTTTTAGTAAATTTGCAAACATTGACTGCCACTATCTGCCATGGTCTGTATATCCCCCGTTCCGCTAGAGCAAGGATGGCCAACCTGAGGCTCTCCAGCCATTGCAAAACTACAACTCCAATCATGCCTGGACAGTCTACAGCCATCAGCCTACAGCAGGGCATGGTGGGAGTTGTAGTTTTACAACAGCTGGAGAGCGGCAGGTTGGCCATGCCTGCACTAGAGGATGCGCCTAATTCATGACTAGGCACACGCCATCCAGCTCTGGCTTCATTTGTGCCAGAAATCTGGCGTAAATGAAGATAAATTTGTTGGGACGGCTGGCCACATTCTCTTCCCACTCTTGCCATGCCCCCTATAGGGAAAGTGGCAAAGGTGGCGTGTGACAATTTTTTTTAAAGTTGCAAACACATGGAAGGACATTTATCAAGATAGGTGTAAAGTAAAACTGGCTTAGTTGCCCATAGCACATATCACAGAAGAGAATGGGCCAGATTTATCATTAGCTCAAGTCAGAATAATGGAGTGAAAAAGCACTAAAACTGCTCTGCACTATGCTCGCCAGTTTTCTGAAAGTGGGCGTGTTTTCTTATGTAAATTAATCTCTAGACATATTTACTATTGAGACTATTTAAAAAGTCGCAAAAAAGTCACAAAAAATTGCACAATTTCACTCCAGTGAGGACCATGCTTATCTTATGAGACTTTTTAATAGAACATGCGACTTTTTCGTAAAGACGTGCGACTTTTTCGTAAAGATGTGCGACTTTTGTATAGCTGCTTACTGACGGATAAACTGCTGCCGTCAAACCACATTTATTACAGTCTTAAAGGGCCGATCATAAATCTGACTTGGCTAAAACTGACTTTAGCCTTATGTGAAAGTGGAGTGAGCTGTCAGAGTCATGATAAATCTGGCCCAATGACTTTTCATATAAAACTTAACTTTTACTTCTAGATATTAAAATAATACCCCACAACATATAAAAGATATGATAACATACTGTGCCAAATAGAAAAAGCAGAGCCTTACTTTGGACATGTCAAGGATAATACCATCCAAATAAAGAAAGATACAACTTACAGTTTGGAGATACTTGGCATAGGAGAAGTGAGGTCAGGACAGGGGGGAATTTTTCCCTGATGTAACCGTATGGAAGCTACCCCTGCCTAAAGGCGGAGCATCCGCCCTGAAAGGGGAAACCCCACCTCTCGTGGCTAAGCCCTCGCTGTCACCTGCTGCGACTCTGCCAGTGAATATGATGAATGCTTGACCCGATGGGTTTCCCCATTGTATTCAAGCTGGTTCATCAGGGGACCAAAGGAAAGTAATCCAATATTCATAGGCATAAATAATAGTGGCAGAATGATATAGGCATCCTGGTTTAGTAAGGTGCACTCACATAATGGCGATTCAGCCTTAAAGGGGTTGTCTCAACTCATCAAGTTATATTTATTATGTTCATGACATTGATATAAGTATCTTACTAATGTAGATGAATTAGCAGAAATGGCTCTGGTCCCCACTATCTTACTTCTTCGTCCTCTTTATATACTGCTCGTCTCCAGAGGTTACGGCCACCTCAGCAGTGCAGCAGCGGTGGCCGCGATTGCGCACAGCTAGAAAAAAGGCCAGCCTTTCTGGTGGCCGAGAATTGATGGAGTGAGCGCGCACTGGGCTGCGCACATGTGCGGCAACTCCCGTTCCCGTCCACCTCTCTGTCATTCTATCCTGTAAGATATAAATCGCTGCAACCACTTAATATAGGTTGTCACGATCTGTACAGGGTCTGCTACGCTGAGACTGCTAGCGTTTCAGATAGTCTAGCAGCCTCAGGAGCGTGCACGTGTAGTCAAGGGGCGGGATTATATTATCCCAGCGCCTCATGCCTGCTCCATCAATCACAGCAGAGGTACCGCCCCGCCCCCCCCCCCACTACAGCTCAGGAAGTGCCCCAGGAGCCGTGCACTGAGGACTGAAATAAGGAGGTGAATAAACCCCTTTAAGTAGCTCGAATTTGGCACTAATAGAACAGCCCTCGTCCTCAGACAGCTAATCACAAAGCCGACACTGACTAAAACTGCTACTTCCGGTCCGTGGAACGCATGTGAAGAGAGTGGAACACACACGAAGAGCCTGGAACGCACGCAAAGAGCTTGGAACGCACGCGAAGAGCGTGGAACGCACATGTGATTCCAAAACCGGAAGTGCGTCAGAGCTCCTGACGGTGATGCTTCCGGTGCATAGAACG
This sequence comes from Bufo gargarizans, assembly GCF_014858855.1. Taxonomy (NCBI): domain Eukaryota; kingdom Metazoa; phylum Chordata; class Amphibia; order Anura; family Bufonidae; genus Bufo; species Bufo gargarizans. Next base: position 91,780,063 of record NC_058089.1, on the reverse strand, counting down.
CATCAAGGAGCGTACATAGGGACTGGGGGGAGCAATGGAAATGGTTAGAACAACTTAAGGCAAGTAGAATGGCATATTTAAAAGTATATGCCATTCATGTTCTTGAGCTAGGTGAATAAAAAAGGCTTATATATATATAAGATTATGCAAATAAATACATTTTATGCGAGTACAAGGATGTCCCTTCTCTTAATAATGGGGTTATATTAGGGGATAGATATATAACTGTGGGGGACACAAATAATGTCCCACACAGATCCCCGTCGGAATTGATAACTATATTGATAACTATATTTATTATGAACCAATCTCGGTTCGGTGTAAGGCAGGTAATCCTAAACTTCAACAGGATTATGTAAGCAGATCACTATAGAAACTGTTAGTCAATAAAGAGGGAGAAAAGCACCTAGATAAAGCAGCTAAATAAACTCTGCTCATTTAATCCCTGGGGATATACCGTTTTAAGGCGGTATATCTACTGAGCTTTCTTGCAGAGAATTCTATGGTCCCGGTCACCACCCCTTGGCGACTGTCGTATGACCTTGATAACTTGAAATTTAAGGGTATTAACGTCACCATTGTGAACATCTAGCACATGACGTGAGATGGGTTTGTCCCTACGGTTTCTCACATCACCTAGAATGGATGCTCACCAACTCCTCTCCTTAATTCGTGTTTAGTTTTACCGACATAGTTCAGAGGACAGCCACAGGTACAGAGATAGATGACACCCTGTGTGCGGCAGTTTGCAATATCACGTCCCTATACTGTTGCTGGTAAAAAGTTTTGTTTTCAAAATGAAGGGGCAACAAATGCAATCACCGCCGCATTTGTAGGTACCCGCTGGCTTCGGATTGAGCCATGTTATAGCTCTTGTTGGTCTTTGATAATGACTATGTACCAGCCTATCTCTTAAAGATCTTCCACGTCTATAAGTAATTGCTGGTAAGGAAAGGGAGAACGTCTTTTATATCAGGGTTAGCCAGAAGGATATCCCAATATCTCCTTAGGATGACCCTCACTCTCAGATTTTCACAATCATATGTGCCGATGATTCTAATGATATTACTGGTCTTGTCTTGGTCATGTCGAACTGAATGTACTAAAGTGGCGGTCGATTCTACTGAAGTGTTGAAAGGCATCTCTAAGGACGTCACTAGAGTATCCTCGTTATTGAAATCTTTTACACATGTCCGCAGCCTGATAATAGAAGGATTCTTATGAGGAACAATTCCTTCTAACCCCAAGGTATTGTCCCTTAGGGATGCCCCGTTTCAGACTTACGGGTGATAGCTGTCCCATTGTAACAGGCTGTTCATAGCCGTAGGTTTTCTATAAGTTTTAGTGTGCAGCTCCCCCTAGTATTTTGCGATACGGATGTCTAAAAATGCAATGCTATCGCTGTTGATCTCATGAGTAAATCTCAGACCTATCGTATTGATATTAAGGTGAGTCACAAATTCAGAGAATGAGTCCCTAGTGCCATCCCACAGGATAAACATGTCGTCGATGTACCTCCCCCAAAATAGTATGTTGGGGGCCCATCACCGACATGGTTCATTAAACACAACGGTGTCCTCCCACCAGCCCAGGAATAGGTTGGCATAACTGGGCACACAGGGGCTACCATGAGCAATTTTGCAAACTGCCACACACAGTGTGTCATCTATCTCTGTACCTGTGGCTGTCCTCTGAACTATGTAGGGAAAAATAAACGTGAATTAAGGAGACGAGTTGATGAGCATCTAGGTGATGTGAGAAACCGTAGGGGCAGACCCATCTCACGTCATGTGCTAGATGTTCACAATTGTGACGTTAATACCCTTAAATTTCAAGTTATTGAGGTCATACGACAGTCACCAAGGGGTGGCGACTGGGACAATAGAATTATCCGCAAGCAAGCTCAGTGGATATACCGTCTTAAAATGGTATATCCCCAAGGATTAAATGAGCAGATTTCATGTAGCTGCTTTATCTAGGTGTTTTTCTCCCTCTTCTCTGACCGTTTCTATGGTGATCTGCCTACAAAATCCTGTTGAAGCTTAGGATTACCTGCCTTACATCGAACTGAGATTGGTTCATAAATATAGTTATCAATTCCGATGGGGATCTGTGTGGGACATTATTTTTGTGTCCCCACAGTTACAGTTGCAAGAAAAAGTATGTGAACCCTTTGGAATGATATGGATTTCTGCACAAATTGGTCATAAAATGTGATCTGATCTTCATCTAAGTCACAACAATAGACAATCACAGTCTGCTTAACCTAATAACACACAAAGAATTAAATGTTACCATGTTTTTATTGAACACACGATGTAAACATTCACAGTGCAGGTGGAAAAAGTATGTGAACCCTTGGATTTAATAACTGGTTGAACCTCTTTTGGCAGCAATAACTTCAACCAAACGTTTCCTGTAGTTGCAGATCAGACGTGCACAACGGTCAGGAGCAGTGGCGACTCTAGGAACAATATATAGGGGGGGCACAAAGATACCACAGTCAAAAATGGGGGGGCAAAAACAAAATAAGATTACAAAATACGAGAGAGTTGCGGTCTGCAGGGATACAGTTATAATAAAACAATTTACTTACAAAAGAAGCTATTCAGTCGTCTGCTGTGCTGTCCTCTGCTTGCTTCCACGGATTCTTTCCCCTTCTTTCTGTCTCTCGTCAGTGCACAGGCGCACTGTTATGGTGGATCTGTGGAAGACACACTGTTATGGGGGATCTGTGGATGACACATTATGCCTCTCATTAGCCCTCATTATGCCTCTCATCACTCCCATATCAGCCCCCATATAAGCCCTTATGCCTCATTAGCCCCCATTATTCTTCTTATTAGCCCCATTGGCCCCCATTATGCCTCATTAGCCCACATTATGCCTCTAATTAGCCCCCATTATGCCTCTTATTAGCCCCCATATGCCTCCAATTAGCTCCATATGCCTCCAATTAGCCCCCATATGCCTTCAATTAGCCCCCATATGCCTCCTATTAGCCCCCATATGCCTCCTATTAGCCCCCATATGCCTCCTATTAGCCCCCAATTAGCCCCCATATGCCTCCAATTAACCCCATATGCCTCCAATTAGCCCCATAGACCCCATATGCCTCCAATTAGCCCCCATATGCCTCCAATTAGCCCCCATATGCCTCCAATTAGCCCCCAATTAGCCCCCATATGCCTCCTATTAGCCCCCAATTAGCCCCTATATGCCTCCAATTAGCCCCCATATGCCTTCAATTAGCCCCCATATGCCTCCTATTAGCCCCCATATGCCTCCTATTAGCCCCCATATGCCTCCTATTAGCCCCCAATTAGCCCCCATATGCCTCCAATTAACCCCATATGCCTCCAATTAGCCCCATAGACCCCATATGCCTCCAATTAGCCCCCATATGCCTCCAATTAGCCCCCAATTAGCCCCCATATGCCTCCTATTAGCCCCCAATTAGCCCCTATATGCCTCCAATTAGCCCCTATATGCCTCCAATTAGCCCCCATATGCCTCCTATTAGCCCCCATATGCCTCCTAGTAGCCCCCATATGCCTCCTATTAGCCCCATAGACCCCATATGCCTCCAATTAGCCCCCATATGCCTCCAATTAGCCCCCATATGCCTCCAATTAGCCCCCATATGCCTCAAATTAGCCCCATAGACCCCATATGCCTCCAATTAGCCCCCATATGCCTCCAATTAGCCCCCATATGCCTCCAATTAGCCCCCAATTAGCCCCCATATGCCTCCAATTAGCCCCATAGACCCCATATGCCTCCAATTAGCCCCCATATGCCTTCAATTAGCCCCCATATGCCTCCAATTAGCCCCCATATGCCTCCAATTAGCCCCCATATGCCTCCTATTAGCCCCATATGCCTATTAGCCCCATATGCCTATTAGCCCCCATATGCCTCCAATTAGCCCCATATGCCTCCTATTAGCCCCATATGCCTCCTATTAGCCCCCAAATATGCCTCCAATTAGCCCCCAAATATGCCTCCAAATGCCCCCATACATCTCCAATTAGCCCCCAAATATGCCTCCAATTAGCCCCCAAATATGCTTCCAATTAGCCCCATATGCCTCCTATTAGCCGCATATGCCTCCTATTAGCCCCCATAATGCCCCCAGCAGCCACATTTTTTATAAAATTAAAAAAAAAAACACTTACCTCTCCTGCTCCTGGACGGACGCCGCCTGCCATTTTCTCCCTCCTCAGTCGACTGTGCGTGCTCTAAACTGGCGCGCACAGCGTGAGGTCACAGAGCGACCTCACGCTGTGCGCAGCCCTGCACAGCCGACAGCCGAGGACCAGGAAGTGGTGAGTACAGAGCGTTCACCACTTCCTGGTCCTTCTGTACTAATGAGCGCTTCCTTAATGGAAGCGCTCATTAGTATTCACTCGGGGGAATCAGCGGGGGGGCACCTGGGGGGGCAAGGAACAACATAGGGGGGGCAATTGCCCCCCCTCGCCCCCCTCTAGCGACGCCACTAGTCAGGAGTAATTCTTGACCATTCCTCTTTACAGAACTGTTTCAGTTCAGCAATATTCTTGGGATGTCTGGTGTGAATCGCTTTCTTGAGGTCAGGCCACAGCATCTCAATCGGGTTGAGGTCAGGACTCTGACTGGGCCGCTCCAGAAGGCGTATTTTCTTCTGTTTAAGCCATTCTGTTGTTGATCTACTTCTATGCTTTGGGTAATTGTCCTGTTGCAACACCCATCTTCTGTTGAGCATCAGCTGGTGGACAGATAGCCTTAAGTTCTCCTGCAAAATGTCTTGATAAACTTGGGAATTCATTTTTCCTTCGATGATAGCAATCCGTCCAGGCCCTGACGCAGCAAAGCAGCCCCAAACCATGATGCCCCCACCACCATACTTCACAGTTGGGATGAGGTTTTGATGTTGGTGTGCTGTGCCTCTTTTTCTCCACACATAGTATTGTGTGTTTCTTCCAAACAACTTTGGTTTCATCTGTCCACAGAATATTTTGTCAGTACTGCTGTGGAACATCCAGGTGCTCTTGTGCAAACTGCAATTTCGTTCAGTTTTTTTGAAAGCGGGTGCAATGTGTTTTGATGCGTCTTTCACATGCATGATAAAAAACTAAGGCTGGGTTCAGACCTGAGCGTTTTACAGCGCGTTTTACAGCGCGTTCCTACGCGCTGTAAAACGCTCAACAGACAAGAACCAATGATTCCCTACGGGAATGGTTCTCACCTGAGCGTTTTACAGCGCGTACGATCGCGTGTAAAAGGGGCCTTAGGCAAATGGCTGATTATGTTCTTATTTGCCATGAAGGTTTTTATGCACGTATATAATCCATTACCAGCTACTGTAAGTAGATGAGATTTTGAAATTCCCATCTACATGTTTCTGAACATTAATCAACCCGAGGTACGGATTTTTAAAATGCGCAGCATGTTGATTCTTTCTGCGGATTTTCATAGCGGTTTTCCTATTTTGCAATGCAAAGGGTGAAATCTGGGGAAAATCTGTAGCAAAATCAGCCTGTAAGGCCCCTTTCACACGGAGCGAGTTTTCCGCGCAGATGCAATGCGTGACGTGAACGCATAGCACGCGCACTGAATCCTGACCCATTCATTTCAATGGCTCTTTGTACATGAGTTATTTTTCACGCATCAGTTCTTGGTTGCGTGAAAAACGCAGCATGTTCTATATTCTGCATTTTTCACGCAGCCCTAACCCCATAGAAGTGAATGGGGCTGCGTGAAAAACGCATTACATCCGGAAGTAAGTGCGGATGCGATGTGTTTTTCACTGATGGTTGCTAGGAAATGTTGTTTGTAAAACTTCAGTTTATTATGACGCGTGTGAAAAACGCATCAAAACACATTGTACCCGCGCTGAAAAACTGAATGTAATCACAGACAAAACTGCCTGAACTTGCTTGCAAAATGGTGCGAGTGTTACTGAACGCATTCGGAGCCTATCCGTCACGCCTGTGTGAAAGAGGCCTAAGGCTGGGTTCACACTTGAGCGTTGCGCAAACGCGCGTTTTACGCGCGTTTTTGACGCGCATTTTTATGCGCGTTTTTGTAATAGTAAACGCGCGTTTGACGCGCGTTTGTGTGATTCACTACAGTGTCCTATGGCCACAAACGCCCCAAAAGTCGCTCATGTACTTTTTGGAGCGTCGGGCGTTTTACAGCGCGATCGTACGCGCTGTAAAACGCCCAAGTGTGAACCATTCCCATAGGGAATCATTGGTTTCTCCTTGTTGAGCGTTTTACAGCGCGTAGGAACGCGCTGTAAAACGCTCAGGTGTGAACCCAGCCTAAGGCTTCTTTCACAAGAGCGTGGCAGATTGGCTCCGGATGCGTTCAGTGAAACTCGCACCATTTTGCAAGCAAGTTCAGGCAGTTTTGTCTGCGATGGAGTTCAGTGCAGTATTTTCCCCGCTGGTGCAATGCGTTTTCTCACGCGCGTGATTAAAAACGGAATATTTACAAACATCTCTTAGCAACCATCAGTGAAAAAAGCATTTTCCGCTGAAGCCCCATTCACTTCTATAGGGCCATGGCTGCGTGAAAAACACTGAACATAGAACATGCTGCGTTTTTCACGCAACACAAGAGGCCTAAATCGGCACAAAACCATTGCCTTGTGCATGTGTCCTTATGGCCATGTTCACACAGTAGGTTCTCAATCTGCCTCCTATAGTTTTCCATGTAGTTCATATGGAGCACTTTGCACATTAATAGATTTTTTGCGTTGTTCATTTCTGGTGTGGATTCTGCATTGAAATTACCATCAAAATCAAGTATGCTGCCACACGCCATAGTTTTTGTCATAGCATTTTATTAATTTTAATTTTTTTTATTTTTCTTGCCCCCCAATAAATGCCTGACTTGTGCGGCATTTGTCTTTTTGTTTTTTTGACATTTTTGTGATGTTTTTGCCCAAGTAGTGTGCTTTAACACAGGTTTGCTTTGTTTTTTTAAATGGCTTGCATTTTTATATAGAGAAGCATGTACTCCCCTAACATCACTTATTCTATAGAGTAGTAAACATAAAATGCATTGTTTAAAAAAACATATCCGTTTTTTCTCCACGTCCGTGATCCGTGATTCCAGTCCGTCGAAAAAAATATAACCTCTCCTATTCTTGTGAGTGGAAAACGGAGGATGGACCCATTCAAGTCAATGGGTCCGTCAAAAAAAACGGATGCACAACTGGTATGTCATCCGTGTCCCTGTCAGTTTTTTTCTACAAGACCTTGGTGCAATAAAATTATACTTTTCATTAACTTTCCTTTTTTTTTCCGTCAGACAAAAAAAAAAGAAGGTACAAGGAAACACAACTGAAGCAAAATCGGACACAGACCACTGAGGCCAAATCACTGACAGTGAAAAAACACTGTCGTGTGCATGAGGCCCTAGGCTACATGCACACGACCGTTCAGTTTTTTGCGGTCTGAAAACCGCGGACCCGCAAAAAACTGAAGCCGTCCGTATGCCTTCTGCAATTTGTGGAATGGAACGGGTGGCCCATTGTAGAAATGCCTATTCTTGTCTGCAAAACGGACAAGAATAGGACATGTTATATTATTTTTGCGGGGCTACGGAACGGAGCAACGGATGCGGACAGCACATGGAGTGCTGTCCGCATATTTTGCGGCCCCATTGAAGTGAATGGGTCCAAATCCGAGGCGCAAAAACTACGGCTCGGATGTGGACCAGAACAACGATCGTGTGCATGAGGCCTAAATCTCACTAAATCTGCCCTTATGCATTTACTCAGACTATAATATAGCAGCTGATTCCTGGAAATCATCACCTTAGAACATACAGAGAACAGGAGGAGGCGCAAAGATTATCCTCTGCAACCAAGGGTATCATTACCAGATTACGGACAAGTTGGAGAGATATCAGAATCTCCATCATGTGTCTGTGTATGCTGCCCTCTAGTGACCGCAGCAGCAAGCTGCAATGGAGATCATTGATACTGGAGAACGTAGAGAAGGTGATGAAAGTCTTAAAAGAAATAAAGAAATTAAAATTGAAGCTAATAAAAAAAAAAGTCACATTACTTGTACTATTTTATCCAAATTAACTCTAAATTAAGAATACAATTTTTTTTTAAGTGCAGATTCCCGTGCGGAAAAACCGCAGCGTATTACAGTACCAGCAAAGTGTATGGGATTACACTAATGTCATGTACACGTTGCGGATTGTTTCTGTGTTGAGATCTCCAAATCCGCAGCACGTTGATTAAGCTTTCGGTTTTAGCTGCGGATTTCACCCTTTTCCAATGAAGGATGAAACCTGCGGCAAAACAGCATCTAATCTGTAATTAGAAATGACAGATTTGGGTGTGGATGTTGTGGATCTAACCTGCAACTTGTGCCGGTGGCCGAAGGGGGATCTGACCACGATGCAGATTTATGAGCAGGAAATCTGCGTAGAAAAAAATTATTCACATAAACGCACTATTTATCATGTTTTGGTGCATTTTATGTTCAGGATTTGATGCAGATTTTCTGTTTCTTAACAACCCCATTAAAGTCAATGGGAAAAACCCAATCTAGAAGGCGCAGAATCGCACAATTCGGATGCTGGAGATTTTGGCGTTCACACAGCAGGTCAATTCCTGCACAGAGAAAAACAAGTGTGCGCGAGGCAAATCTCATTCGCTTTGCTGGTAATGCATTATGCTGCAGTTTTTCTGTACAAACTCCGCACAGAAAAAACACACGTAATCCGCCTCATGCGCAGGCACACTACGGTATTGTACGGCTCTGTACCCGCAGTAAGGTCGGCAAAGACAGATTTTCACAGAGAATTCGGTTTCCAAGTCCAAACTGGGCTTTATTTGGTCACTTCAGCATAACAGAGTAGCATCCAAGTTATAGCGTCACTCGGAGCGGTGAAGTACTAGCACCAGCATAAGGCCTCCTGGACACGAACGTGTGCTACCCATTGCCGTATTGCGGACCGCATTTGCGAATCCGCAATAAACGGGCGCCGTTCCTTGGGCATTCCACATCACGGATGCGGACTCATTCACTTCAATGGGTCCGCAAATCCGTAGATGCAGAACGGAAGCCCATAGAAGCACTACGGAGTGCTTCCATGGGGTTTCGTCCCGCAAAAAGATAGAACATGTCCTATCTTTTTGCGGAGCGGGCGGATCGCAGACCCATTAAAGTTAATGGGTCCGCTGCGGCTGCCCCACGGTCGGCGTTCGTGCATTGAGGGGATCTGATGTGTTTTATCCTAATGAGAAAGATTTCATAATAAGGATTAAGGGGCAGAGGGATAGCAGAGCAGGGAGAGGCTGGTGCTGCTACTAGGGGGTCATACCATAGGGGAGTAATAAAGCCCACCATAATGCCCCCCCCCAGTAGAAATAATTATCCTTATAATGTGCAAAACATACCCCCTTGTAATGCCCCCAGTTGAGCTAATGTTCCCATAATGTGCCAATATAAAATACCCCTTCTCAGTGTCTCCGTAGATGACCCCATAGTGCTCCTCTCCCCCCTTCCCCATAGTACCCACCATAATGTGTCCCAGTATAAAATGCCCCTATACAGAGCCCCCATATAAAATACCCCTTCTTTTTAGCCTCTGTAGATGTCCCTATAGTGCCACCCAATATTGTGCCAGTAATAAGTGCCCCAATAGATGCCCCCCAATCATGTACCAGTAAGATGTGCCCCAATATCATGTGCCAGTAAGATGTGCCTCCCTAGATGCCCCCCTAATCATGTGCCAGTAATAAGAGCCCCCCACCATCATGTGCCAGTAGCCTGAGTGCCCCCCTATTATGTGCCAGTAGCCCCCCTATCAAGTGCCAGTAGCCCCCCTATCAAGTGCCAGTAGCCTCCTATCATGTGCCAGTAGCCCCCCTTATGTGCCAGTAGCCCCCCTTATGTGTCAGTAGCCTCCCTTATGTCTGTGCCAGCAGCCCCCCTTATGTCTGTGCCAGAAGCCCCCTTTATGTGCCAGTATCCAGTAGCCCCCCTTATGTGCCAGCAGCTCCCCTTATGTCTGTGCCAGCAGCCCCCCTTTGTCTGTGCCAGAAGCCCCCCTTATGTCTGTGCTAGAAGCCCCCCTTATGTGCCAGTAGCCCCCCATATGTCTGTGCCAGCAGCCCCCCTTATGTGCCAGTAGCCAGTATCCCCCCTTATGTGCCAGCAGACCCCTTATGTCTGTGCCAGAAGCCCCCCTTATGTCTGTGCCAGAAGCCCCCCTTATGTGCCAGTAGCCAGTAGCCCCCCTTATGTGCCAGTAGCCCCCCTTATGTGCCAGCAGCCCCCCTTATGTCTGTGCCAGCCCAGCAGCCCCCCTAATGTCTGTGCCAGCCCAGCAGCCCCCCCTTATGTCTGTGCCAGCCCAGCAGCCCACCTTATGTGCCAGGATTGTCATTTTTACATATAAAAAAATAAAAAATAAACCTATACTTACCTCCTCCAGGATGCGATGCAGGTCTCTTCCGGCCTGTGTCCCTCGCTGGTTCAGGCGGCGCGATGACGTCATCGCGCTGCCTGCACCGCCCTCTGATAGGCTGCTGGCCTAGTGCTGGCAGCCTATCAGAGGAACAGGGAGGGGACACACCTCTCCCTGCCCTGCCGCATTACAGACATTTGTATCGCCGTCCCAAGGACGGCGATACAGATGAGATGACTTTGGAGATGAGTGAGCGCTTCCACAATGGAAGCGCAGCGCTCATCTCCTGCTGTGCCCTGCTGGCGCCCCCCTTCTGACAGCGCCCCGGGCGGCTGCCCGGCCCGCCCGCCCCAAGAAACGGCCCTGTGGGTGAGATATACACTCTCTCCACTTCTTTCCCGTACACATTATCACAGTATGTTCACACATGGCAGATTTTTTGCAGAAATGTCTACAACTTTCCTATTACTCTTAGGGCTCATGCACACAACCGTATGTATTTTGCGGTCCGCAAAAAAAACGGATCCGCAAAAAATACGGTTGACGTCTGTGTGCATTCCGTATTTTGCGGAACTGAACAGCCGGCCTCTAATAGAACAGTCTTATCCTTGTCCTTATCCTTGTCCGTTGTTGCAAAATGAAAATACGGACATACGGAAACTGAAACCAAATCACTAAAGTGTGAACTAGGCCTTAATGGGACACCTATACACACGCAGCGTATCAGCCCCATTCAGATGCTTGAAATTTCCAGTCAGAAACATTTCTGTAATAAATCTTTTGCATGTTTCGTATTTGCTTTCTTTGTTTTTCTTTGCAGCAAATTTCAACAAACTTGTCAATTGTCACAAAAATTCCAACAAATCTGGTACTAAGAACAATAAAACATGACAATGAGCTTTAACCCTTTCCTTGGGGATGCAGGAATAGATTTTAGTTCAGGGAATTAGAGGTAGGGACCCCAAAGTGGGAAATTATATTTAGATAGTGTTAGATAAAGTTAAATCGCAGAGTCGAGAGACTTGAGGGGCGACCTGCTATACCGCCCTGACAAGTTCAATTCGAATACATATCGAAACACGCAACGCAATATACAATAAAAAGAAGATAGATCCCGAACCCTGATCTCCATGAGGAATTTTAAGTTAGTTCCCAAGATTCATATGTTTTTTAAGAAGTGAATAATAAAGATATAAGTTTTAAAACTACTAGTCAGAGAGGCTGCAAAAGACACGCTAAGGTCTTAGGACCATTATACTTGATAGTATATTAACCGTTTCCTGACACTGCGATTTTGCGTTTTCGTTTTTTCACTCCCAGCCTTCCCAGAGCCATAACAGGAGCTCCGTACAGTATTAGAATGTATTGGCTCCGATGAGCTGAAGATATTGCTTGGAACCGAACCCGAGTTCGGGAAAAGTTTTTTTACAGTAAATATTAATTTATGAAGTTATTGCGCAAAGTTTCGCGAGACTTCGCGAAGCAATAACTTCGGCTCATCGGAGCCAATACATTCTAATACTGTACTGAGCTCCTGCTCCGTTCAGTATTACAACGACGTTTTATGCAAATCATGCGCTCATTCCTAAACGGAACACCATACAACGCCTAAGTACAGACGACATAAACAACAAAGAGGCCACAGCACTTGCCCAGGTATCACAGCCTTTTTGAAACAGTTGAGGTGCCAAACATTGGACCCCCCCAACCAATCTGATAGCCTATATTTATTAGTTAACTGATTCTACTTCACTCACATACAGAATATACCATAGTTTTCCTAAGGAAGTTTCCATTTACATCAATATTCTTGGAAAACGGCTTTTACGCTTTTAAGAAATTCAATAGCTAAAACCAACTGTACGACAATAAATTGTGATATATCGCCATCTAGTGGTCACACTAAATATTGTCAAGAGGAACATTTTGTTCTGAAAATATGAATCTGGCAAGTACATTAAATCTAATATTACTTATTATGCCATTTCCAGATTACAGACTTACATAATTGACTTGCTTATTTTTCCAAAGCAAATAGGAAATAGACACCAGCAATGTGATTGCTTGCTATGGGCATTTACAGAAGTTTTTATACAGCTGTTTTATAAAGCTTCCTTATTTTACATTCATCCTTGCTTGCAAGGGCCACTTTTTACTTTGTACTACTTTGTCCAGGCTCGGACTGGCCCACAGGGGTACAGGGGAATCCCCCGGTGGGCCCCTGACCAAGGTGGGCCCCTAGTCTCCCCCCTCTGCACAAGTGGCACATAACACATTAGATTTACTGTACTACATATATATATTCAATGTACAGCACCTCAACCAGCCTATGTTCATATAAAAAAACTTGTTAAATTATTTATTATATTTGACTGGACTGTACTGTACGGTGGGACCTCAAAATAAATTTTACTGGTGGGCCCTAGGTTCCCCAGTCCGACACTGACTTTGTCTATGACCTTAATATTGATGGACTATATGGGACATCAATATCTGATTGGTGTAGTGTCCTCTTGCCAGCCTGTCCATTGTTTGCCAGATACTGTTCCATACATTTTGAATAGGTTTTAATTTCATTAATTCTATTTAAAGGGATTGGCTTTTTTCACACATTAATGGCATATCACTAGGATGTCAGATAGGTGCAAGTCTCACCTCAGGGACCCACTGTTATCTACAGAATGGGGCACTCAAAGTGAAGGAGTGTGTCGAGCATGTGCAGCATGCTCTGCATTAATCTCTATGGAAGATCCGAACAGGCTTTGTGATAAACCTAAAATGTGCAATAATTCTTTGGGCGGCTATGGGCAGCTACCTGAACTGTCTACTTAGCGCCTCTGTCAGTGTAGTGCCCTGGAGCAGGAATACATTGAGGTCTGAACATTTGTGGACATTTGCCCTACACAAGGTCATCAACTGCTTACTTGCATTGACTTATACTGTTTAGTGCTGTGTTACTGCATTACATATATATATATATATATATATATATATATCCTACTCATTTGCACTGCATTTGCACAGCACTGTGGAAAGGGTGGATGAACACTGAGAGACTTTTGGGACTTTCTGGCTAATGATAAGAAGCTGGTAATTTTCCACAGCTGAGGTTTAAAAAAGGGCATCTTTTGAAGGGGAGAAGCTAGACTTGTTTGCTACCAAAACCATACAGACTGACCTTTTGAATGCTATGTTACTATGTCTGAAAAACAGTTTTTTTCTCTGCAAGAGCTGATGTGTCATTGCCATTGAGTATCATTGAAGCTCTAATGCTCTATGAGAGACGGAAAGTTTAACATTGTATTTGTTTGTGCTGAGTTTCTCAATTCCACCCCTCCCACTAGAAGGTTCTAGTTCAGCTAGAAACGGTATATAAGGAGAGCAGTCAGAACCCTTAGTGTTCTGCAGTTAGGGAACAGTGCTTAGATGAGGAGACTCTGCCAGACTGCTTGAGTGACCAGAAGAAGACGCTGAGATGGGGATCCTCTGCCACAGACACTGGGCTACCATGCTTTAGCCAGGGTACCAGCCTTCTGAGAGAGGTGCAGCTAGCTCAGGCTTTTCCTCAGCATTAAACCCTTCTGCCAGGGAGGAGACTGGAGAAGCCAGCCCTAAGCCTCGTCTGTATTGTTTTGCATCTGAATTCCTTCAGTAAAGAAGCACCCTGGTTACTGCAGACCCTAACTCTATGGGCTTATTTCCCATTGGGCTAATCCACATCTTACCATTCCTTCCAGAGAGCAGCAACACATGGTGACACCTCAATAGTGTCTGGGGGACCCAGCATAGCATTGGGGTCACCCCAAACCTGGCCACTGTTTCAGAAAGCCACTGATGCAGCCACCCACTCTGCACACTTACAACATGATGAGAAACCTGGCTGAGATGGTATTCAGCTGGGCAGCAACTCTACCCCAGATCCTAGCTGTGCCCAGGGCAAAGCCCCAGTTTACCCCTGGCAAACAGGGCCAGCCTAATGTTGTATGTTTGCTTGTGCGGTACCATAAAGGGGTATTCCCATCTCAGACATTAATGGTATATCACTAGAACTGCCACCAATGGTACTACAATAGAGGGAGGGAGGGGGGGGGGCGGGGGGGGGGCGCACACTGCCACCAATGCTACTACAATAGAGGGAGGGAGGGGGGGAGGGGGGGTCGCACACTGCCACCAATGCTATTACAATAGAGGGAGGGAGGGGGGGCGGGGGGTCACACACTGCCACCAATGCTATTACAATAGAGGGAGGGAGGGGGCCACTGGCCACCAATGAGTTAAAAACAGGGGGGGTCTGCCCCCTGCTGCCTGGCAGCACCTGCCAGGCAGCAGGGGGCAGTCATGTACACAGTTTTTTAGTATATTCTAACCTGAAGCGTCCCCATCACCATGGGAACGCCTCTGTGTTAGAATATACTGTCGGATCTGAGTTTCACGATGTAGCTCATATCCGACAGTATATTCTAACATAGAGGCGTTCCCATGGTGATGGGGACGCTTCAAGTAATGTTCGGGTGTCCACTTGTGAGCTCCGTTTGAAGGGGCTCACAAGCGGCCCCGAACGCTTCCGTCCAGCCCTAATGCAATCTGAGTGGACGCGGATCCGCTCAGACTGCATCAGTCTGGCACCGTTTGTCCTCCGCTCCGCTCAGCAGGCGGACACCTGAACGCTGCTTGCAGCGTTCGGGTGTCCGCCTGGCCGTGCGGAGGCAAGCGGATCCGTCCAGACTTACAATGTAAGTCAATGGGGACGGATCCGTTTGAAGATGACACACTGTGGCTCAATTTTCAAACGGATCCGTCCCCCATTGACTTTCAATGTAAAGTCTGGACGGATCCGTCTGAGGCTACTTTCACACTTAGAAATGTTTTAACAATATAATGCAGACGGATCTGTACTGAACGGAGCCACCGTCTGCATTATATGAACGCAAGTGTGAAAGTAAAGGGACTCCTGACTTTACATTGAAAGTCAATGGGGGACGGATCCGTTTGCAATTGCACCATATTGTGTCAACGTCAAACGGATCCGTCCCCATTGACTTGCATTGTAATTCAGGACGGATCCGTTTGGCTCCGCACGGCCAGGCGGAACACCAAAACGACTTTTTTTTCATGTCCGTGGATCCTCCAAAAATCAAGGAAGACCCACGGACGAAAAAACGGTCACGGATCACGGACCTACGGACCCCGTTTTTGCGGACCGTGAAAAAATACTGTCGTGTGCATGAGGCCTAAGTCTGAGATGGAAATACCCCTTTAAGTTACATTGTTTTGTCATTTTTTAATGAAGATTTAAATAAAATAGTCTTTTTTATGGGCATTTCCAGTGCCTTGGATTGTCTGCATGCTGATTGTATTTTGCAGTTGGTGGACGGCCGTCCCAAACACAGAGCAGTAAGGGTGATGCAGGAGACTCCAGCTGCGTATCCCATATGGTGTACTGTCATGTAGTGTACAGACACTCATACTATATGCAGCAGGCCACAGGGGAGAGCGGGGAGGATAAGAGTGGTGGTATGTATAATAGGCATAGTAGTTATAGTAGCAATAATAGGGGTAGCAGTTATGGTAGCAGTTTGTTCCCTTATGCACCATTTGTTCCCTTCAGGACACTCCCTGGCCTTGGGGTTCTCCTGCCCGGTGTTAGGTGGGGTGCCCTTAGCAGAGACGAGTTTTGAGGTGCAAGGCAGGGTTCCCTGAATTGTGAGGCAATTATGAGGCTGATTTAACAGGAAATAAGTGTTTTTACTAGCAATGAGAATTCCAATACAGTATTCGCAGCAGTTGTTCAGTTTTTATCACGCGGGTGCAATGCTATTTAATGCGTTTTGCACGCGCGTGATAAAAAACTGAAGGTTTACAAGCAACATCTCTTAGCAACCATCCGTGAAAAACTTGCTTGCGGATGCTATGCGATTTTCACGCAGCCCCATTCACTTCTATGGGTCCAGCATTGCATGAAAAATGCAGAATATAGAACATGCTGCGATTTTCACGCAACAAACAAGTGATACGTTAAAAACAACACTCATGCACACAGACCCATTGAAATGAATGGGTCCGGATTCAGTGCGGGCACAATGCGTTGGCATTATGCATTGCACCCGCGCGGAATACTTGCTCGTCTGCAAGGGGCCTAAATGTAGTTAAGGGTTCATGCACACAAACGTAATTTCTTTCCGTTTCCATTCCGTTTTTTTACAGGTCCGTATGCGGAACCATTCACTTCAATGGGTCCACAAAAAAACGTACATGACACTGTGTGCATTCCGTGTTCGTATGTCCACATGTCCGCATATCAGTTCCGCAAAAAAATTGTTCTATTCTTGATTGTTTTGCGGACAAGGACAGGCATTGTTACAACGGATCCGCAAAAAAAAATGGATGCAATACGTATGTCACTCGGATTTCATCCTTTTTTTGTGGATCCGTGTTTTGCAGACGGCAAAATGAATACAGTCATGCAGGGCTCCAGATGGCGACCAAAATGGTCGCCAATGCGACTTAGAATTTACAAATGGCGACAAGACTTTTTAGTCTTGTCGCCATTTGCGACTAGACCCGCCGCCGCAGCTCTGCAGTTGAATACAGCGGCGGGGCACAGGAGCTGATAGTTCTCTGCCCCGCCGCCAATGTTCTTCTTAGCAGCGCAGTGGAGGAGTCTCTCCCTCCCCCCTGTGCTGCTGCCGCCGCCAATGAGAAGAGAGGGAGAAGGAGGAGGGGAGGGGCTGTGGCCACTGCGCCACCAATGAAGATAACTGACCTGTTAATACAAATACATGAGGCGGGTGCCGGAATCAAATAGCCGGCACCCGACCTCTATGACAGGGAGCTGCGATCAGCGGCAGTTAACCCTTTAGGTAGGTGCGGTATCTGAGGGGTTAACTGCAGTGGATCGCAGCTCCCTGTCATAGGGAGCTGTATTTGTATTAACAGGTCAGTTATCTTCATTAGTGGTGCAGTGTGCCCCCCCAGTATAATAAACATTGGTGGCGCAGTGCGCCCCCCAATCACCCCAGTATAATAAACATTGGTGGCGCAGTGTGCCCCACAATATAATAAACATTGGTGGCGCAGTGCCAATAAGGGTTAAAAAAATAAATAATCATTAACTCACCTCCTCCAATTGATCGCGTAGCTGCCGGTCTCCGGTTCTTTCTTCAGGACCTGTCAAAGGACCTGTGGTGACATCACTGAGCTCATCACATGGTCCATTACCATGGTGATGGATCATGTGATGTACCATGTGATGTACCATGTGATGAGCTCACTCCGGTCATCACATGGGCCATCACATGATCCATCACCAAAGTAAAAGATCATGTGACGGACCATGTGATGACCGGAGTGACATCACCACAGGTCCTTTTCCTGCACACAGCAAAAAAGAAGACAGAAGAGAAGCTGGGCTGCGCGATCAAGTGGATTAAGGTGAGTTTAATTATTTTTATTTTTTTTAACCCCTCCAGTGCTATTTTACTATGCATTCTGTATTCAGAATTCTATTATTTTCCCTTATAACCATGTTATAAGGGAAAATAATATAGATCGTGTCCCCATCCCGTTCATCTCCTAGCAACCGTGCGTGAAAATCGCACCGTATCCGCACTTGCTTGGGGATGCTTGCGATTTTCACGCAAACCCATTCACTTCTATGGGGCCTGCGTTGCGTGAAAAATGCAGAATATAGAACATGCTGCGATTTTCACGCAACGCACAAGTAATGCGTGAAAATCAACGCTCATGTGCACAGCCTCATAGAAATGAATGGGTCAGGATTCAGTGCGGGTGCAATGCGTTCAACTCACGCATCGCATCCGCGCAGAATACTCGCCCGTGTGAAAGGGGCCTAAGGGTTTGATTTGCTTAGGACAAGATGTATTTTTAATGGCATCATTTTGGGGTACAACTAATGTATTATATATAGGGATGAGCGGGTTTGAATTCGGTGTTTGGGTGGTGAAGGAATTCCGTTATGGATTCCGTTACAATGGAATATAACGGAATTCGAAGATGGACTTCAAAACGGAAGCCTTTAAGAGGCATTCTGTTTTCATCCATCATAATAGAAGTCTATGGCTATGTATAACTGATTTGTCTGGTTTTCGTTATGCAGGATTTTCTTTTCTGTCCTGCATAATGGAAACCAAATGGATCCGTTATGATTCCCATAGACTTCTATAATGACGGATCAAAACGGAAGGCCTCTTAAAGGCTTCCGTTTTGCAGTCAGTCTACGAATTCCGTTATAATAGAATCTATAACGGAATTCCTACATCACCCAAACATTGAACCTGTAAAGTTCGGGTTCGCTAATCCCTAAATATATAACTTATATAATACATTTTTAGGAGTGACATGACTTTATTCTATGGGTCAGTATGATTATGCCAATACTAAATTTATATCATTTTTGTGTTTTTCTACTTTTGCACAATATATTTAAAAAAAAAAAAAAAAAATATATATATATATATATATATATATATATATTGCGTCACTGTACTCAAAGACCTATAAGTTTGTGAAGGTTCTTATCCATCCAAGCAATGGTATAACAGTAGTAATAAGTCAAAGGGACTGGACGTGTATTTTTTTAATGTTTTGCTAGTCATCAGACTGGCTTTCTCAATTAGACTAACTTGTACAACAAATCTCTGGCAACAAATACTTCATGCTTCAGTCAGCCTAATCTGCTTATCATAATTAACACAAGGGTATAGACTTCATGAAGGTAAGATGTTTATTTAATTTGCATGAGTAAAGCTATAATGTCTGATTTAACTGCCTTTAGAATGGTATTGTAAGTGACAATACCTGTTGCACCCCTCCGCCTGTATGCAAAGGGGATACAACATTTAGTGTCCGCCACTTCCAATGGCTTTATACAAACACCAGAGTTTAAAACTGCAGAATGAAACAAGCATATAACTACCTTTGGTCATGGCTGGTTCCTATCTCATGATTGGTAGAAGACTCTTGATTCTGCTGACAGTTCCTCCAAGGTGTAGCGGGTCGTTGGAGTGTAACGTTGCGGGCTAGATCCAGCGAAACACACCATTGTATAGTCTTAATCACTGTGTTAGTAGGTGGTAAGTCCAAGGAATGTAACAGAGCACACTCAGGCCAGTAGCATGAACCTTGTTTATAACAAAAAGTATATCATCTCCAAGTCTTCCAGTCTTCTCGGCCTTTTGGCTAAGATTAATTGTTCTGGTGTCCTGGTGGTTCAGAGCCACCTCCATGATATAGAACAGAGAACCACATGGTCGTCCCTAAGGTGTACCGCTTGGGACCAATGAACACAATGCTAGGTGACCAAGGGACAGCCAGATCAAAGCCAGGGGCCGAGATGTGTTTGGAAGCCTGAGGTGCAGAAGTACCCCAGGAGTAGTGACTGGGAATGGGATCCCACTGAGTTATGTCAAATTTGCACACACTTTACACATTTCTAATGCACACAACACTATTCTTTGCCCGGCTTTCCGGCCTGGCGTAAAGAAGAGCAATTTTTATCATTTCGGCCAAATTTCCGGGCTGTAATCAGCACACATTCACTATTAATTTTTTTTGTTTCACTGTGTGTTCACTCTACACGTTTGTTTTGTCACTAAGATCGTCAGGTTGCGGGGCCCTTATGGGTTACCCTTTCCTGTGGTCTAGGGGGGAAAGTGTGGCCATATATGTTGATTGATAACTAGTTTATGGGGTATTACTATCTGTCTTGAAAGTAGAGAAATTCAAACTTAGAAAATTGGGAATGTTTCCAAATATTCTGTACATTTTGAATTTTTTTTATAAATAAAGTAAAGAATTATTGACCCAAATTTACCGCTAACATGAAGTACAATGTGTCACCAGAAAACCTTCGCAGAATCGGTTAGGTAAGTGAAACCATTCCAAAGTTATTACCACATAAAGTGATACATGTCAGATTTGCAAAAAAAGGCCTGGGCAAAAAGGTGAAAACTGGCCTGGGGTAGAAGAGGTTAACTGAAGATCTCAGGAATGTAGACAACATTAACACCAGAGACCTTGTTCTCACTTTGTAAGTGGGCGCATACTGTATGTATTTCCCTATCCTTAATTAATTAGACCCATTTTATTATAACCCAATGAGGCAAACTGCAAGATTATTCCCCTTGTAATGTTAACTGTATTTCTTTTTTTCCATCTTGCTATGTAAATAATGAGCAGCTTTAACTTTTACTAACCTGCATAACATCAGGGCGTAGCGTCACGTTCACCTCTATTTCACCTCGCCTTCTAGTAATTTATAATCATTTAAAAAGAGAGGTAACAGGAATCATTAGGATAACATTGAGTCAGCACGTAGGCACCGGACTGTTTTCCAGCCATTACAACGTCTAATTGGCCTCTCCAGAACCTTAGCACAATCCTTTGTTTGTATTAATAAGCCATAGGGGCCAACAAAAAACATATTCAGAACATTTCTTTCTTTTTTATAATTTTTTGGAAAGGCTTGTATAAATTTTACTTGAAGGAAATTCAACAAGCAAAAGAAATATATCGTAACAAAGGATTAAAGTGGGCTGATATAGGTTTTGTAATGCAGACAGTCTGTACCCTACACCATCTCCATCTCCTCAGTGAGTACGGCCACTGGAACACTCACCTGTCCCACTGCTCTAGTCCCATGGTGGTCCACCATCCCTCTGCTTTCTTCTGGTGGGCTCATCCACTGAGTAACGCCGCACTGTCCACTCCATGCAGGCTGAGACCTGCCTTTTGCCTGCCTCAATCTCTCTCTGGCTGTAGGTGGTGGCACTCTCGTTATCTCTGGCTCTAAAAGGGCCAGTGTGCACACACCTAAATCTTCTCTAGCCTATGGCTGGCCATCACAAGGTGGTTAAGGCACCTTCCCTTGTAGGGGTTGCCTGAGCAATAGGTTCTGGTTCTCTAGTTTCCTGCAAAGGTGTGATACTTGTCTTGTTTCGCTCACCAGTGTAATGACTTTTGTCTGACTCCAGATTTGACCCTTCATTCCCTGACCTGACCTTTGCTTGATCTCCATACTGACCCTGAGATGTCTGCCCTGACCATTGGACTGACTATGGATTGAATGAACTCTGCCTTCCCTGATTTTGGCTTGTCCCTGACTATGGTTTTGCCTGACCCATCAGTGTATTACACTGATGTCTCTTCACCCCCATGGGTTAGCAATGTGCGGGACAGAGACATCTCCAAGAGGTAGCAGTATAGTAGTTCCCCTGCAGCAGAGTCCAGATCTCCGTGTAGGGTTTAAAGGTTGGGCCACTTAGATAATGCCTTTAGAAACTGCCCAAAGCCAAATAATTTTAGTAAACACATAGGATCCACATCCACTTCATAGCAGTAATCCTGTTATTATTGATGTCAACATGGAAATACAAGGTGGAATTTTTTGTAATATTCATATTCATAGAAACCATTTTTTTAGCTGTTTTTAATTTCGGCAGTACTCTGCCATTGAAAATTTAATACTAAATAGATTCATTCTGTTGAAGTAAACACAACTGATAAGATCCCCTAAATATACATAGAGGCCATTGTCAGTTTACTGCTGCTGTGAGGAGAAGATGAGGTCTGCAAGATAATCCTCATTATTAATAGTAGATTCAAAATTTGGATAACAGTATGACAGCTCAGTATTGTTCTCTTGATAGGCCTATATAAAGATGGGCCACAGAAGAGCACTGCACTTATCAGTGTAATGTGTGATGCTCTAATTGAATCACTCATCCCCTTCCCTCTCTGGTCAGAGTGAATGGTCTAATTGAAAAAGTCAAGCGAGGCTGTCTGGAAAAAAAGGAGAAAGTTAAAGAGCCAGGACAGGAAAAAGAATACATTAAGTGACTTTAAAAAATGATATCTAGAAAACCATCCACCCTTTTTTGCTAAATAAATACATAGAATATTCACACACAGTGTTAATAAATGATAACATTTTTGATGATGGTGTCTCCCAGCGCGATCATGTGGTGATGTCATCACTGATGACATCACCAGATGATCATGCTGGGAGCGTGGTGACATTATCACGCTCAGTGCAGGTCCTTCGGCTTGGATTTCCTTTTAAAAAAAATTCCGTTCTTTATAAGACAACTCCAACCACCATTTAAGGAAAAATTATTTGTTCACACGAAGCGCAAGGAAATTCTGCTTTGTTTAGAATCAAATGTTTTCCTGAAATTCTGACCAAATTCCACATTGGATTCTTCGCTTCTCTCAACACTAATGACTATATCTTCATTTTGCTCTGTCATTTTGTGACAAATTAAAAAAATAATAATCTGGAAGAAGGAATCATATTAATATTAGTAATATGTCTATAGATAATATACTGATATAAACAAATGTGTGGCCTATACTGTAAAATGATAACTGTAACGACAGTACAATGACAGACACGATTATTTTTCATGTGTCCTTTTTCTCATAGGTTATATATAGAGATGAGCGAATCGAATGAGACGAAGTGGAATTCGATCCGAATTTTCGTAAAAATTCGATTAGCAACGAATGCGAATTTCCTCGCGCTTCGTGGTAACGAATCACAATTGTTCCTAAAATGGAGGCTACAATGGCGGCTACACGGGTGAGGACATGGGGCAAGGAACTCTGGGAAGGCGGGCTGACCCATAATGACATGCATGCAGCCAATTAGCAGCCAGCCAGCCATGTGATGTCACAACCCTATAAATACGGCGGCCCTCTTAGAGTCAGACATTTTCAAGCGTTCTGAGTGCAGGGACAGATGTGAAAAGCAACTGGAAAAACCTCATTGTGAAAAAAAATATGATTTTTTTTTTATAAGTGCAGGGAAAGGATAGAGAGGAATCATTTCTCAGGGAGAGACGTCAGAAAGTGCTAGGAACAGTGCCAGAAAAGCGATTTACAAGTGCAGAGAAAGATTTCTTGGGGTGCAAGTGCTATGTTGAAAAGCCTTTAGTGGCTTATATCTTTTCAAACAAGAAAAATATATACGCAGTTCACTTCTGTAGTTATGTGTTGAAAGCGTACAGAAAGAAAATAATATACACACTTCACTGGTGCACTTATTTGTGGCAAAAGCGTTTAGGGGACTATTTCATTATAAAAAGAAAAAAAATATACGCACTTCACTGGTGCAGTTATTTGTGGCAAAAGCGTTTAGTACCCTATTTCAGTACAGAAAGAAAAAAAAAAGATGCACTTCACTGGTGCACTTATTTGTGGCAAAAGCGTTCAGTGGCCTATTTCAGTACAGAAAGAAAAATATATACGCACTTCACTGGTGCATTTATTTGTACTGAAAGCGTTTACTGGCCTATTTCAGTACAAAAAGAAAAATATATTCTCAGTTCACTTCTGCAGTTATATGTCTTGAAAGCGTACAGAAAGAAAAAAATATACACACTTCACTGTTGCACTTATTTGTGGCAAAAGCGTTTAGCGGCCTATTTCAGTACAAAAACTAAAATATATATGCACTTCACTCGTGCATTTATTTCAGCTAAAAGGGTTTACTGGCCTATTTCAGTATAAAAAGAGAAATATATTCTCAGTTCACGTCGGCAGCTGTTATATGTCTTGAAAGCATTTAGTGGCCTATTTCAGTACAAATCCAGCACCCCAGGAATACCACTACCCACCCTACAGATAATATGACCACTGATGAAGGACCATCGTGACCGAAACGTCTGGTCAGAAATATTCTGTCATTTATTTATATATACCACGGGCAAATGGATGATGCAGAAAATATAAAATAAAACCATATTTGAATTGCAAAAACTTTCAACCTGAGTGCCTCAATATTTCATTACTATTTCAGTACAAAAAGAAAAATATATACACATCTGACTTCTGCAGTTAAATGTGGTGAAAGCGTTCAGTGTCCTATTTCAGTACAAAAAGGAAAAAAATGTACGCACTTCACTGGTGCATTTATTTCTGCTAAAAGCGTTTACTGGCCTATTTTACTGGCCTACAAAAAGAAAAATATATACTCATTTTACTTATGCAGTTATTATTATTTCAGTACAAAAACAAAATATATTCAGCGTTCACTTTTGCAGTTATATGTGGTAAAACCTTTAGTGACGTATTTTGGTCGAAAAACAAAATATATTCAGCGTTCAGCGCTGCAGTAACATTTGTGGTAAAATCATTATTGAGCTATTTTGGTTGAAAAACTAATTTTATTCAGCGTTCAGCGCTGCAGTTATATGTAGTAAAATCTTTATTGGCGTATTTCGGTCGAAAAACTAAATTTATTCAGCGGTCAGAACTCCGGTTATATGTGGCAAAATCTTTATTGACGTATCTTGATGAGTTTCGCGACTCCTCCGGCCTCAAAGCTATCTTGATGCTTTGTCTTCTCATTGTCTGTAGCTACTAGAGGCCCGTTCCTGCCAGGCAGGTTCTCCCAGAAGAATCTGGGTCAATGAGCAGCAGATACCGCACTTGCATCAATCTTGACAGGATTCGTCTCCAGGTGGAGAGAAATTGTTTTTCAAATGCTTTCTCCATTGTAACCACGTTGTTGAATAAACTGAAGACTGGCGGATTCTCTCCTGTCTTAGGCAACACTTAATCTTTATTATTAAAGTTATTAACTATTGAATATTAAATTGAACCAAAACTTGATTAAAATTATAAGAAAGTAAACTCGCCAATATATTATCCAAATCTTCAAGGGAAATTCACGGACGATCAATTTGCCAACCCTTTCGTGCCGGAGAACGTGTATTATTAAATCGTGTTTTAAGCAACACTTTATAAAGTTGAGAAATTTTAACCTTCTATTCTGTCCCATATTCCCTATAAATGAATAGACGAAGCGACCACTCTGTGGCCTCCTAATGCTGCTGCCACCTCCACACTATGTCACCTTGCCACTCTGTGGCCTCCTGATGCTGCCACCACACTCGGTCATTGTGCCACCCTGTGGCCTCCTCCTGATGCTGCTACCGCCGCCACCTCTACGATATGTCATTGTGCCACCCTGTGGCCTCCTCCCGATGCTGCTGCCGCCGCCACCTCCTCGCTATGTCATTGTGCCACCCAGTGGCATCCTCCTGATGCTGTTGCCGCAGCCACCTCCACACTCTGTCTTTGTGCCACTCGGTGGCCTTCTCCTGATACTGCTGCTGCCGCCACCTCCAGACTCTGTCATTGTGCCACTTGGTGGCCTCCTCATGCTGCTGCCACCTCCACACTGTCATTGTGCCACTCTGTGGTCTCCTCATGCTGCCACCACCTCCAGACTCTGTCATTGTGCCACTATGTGGCCACCTGTTGCTGCTGCAACCTCTAGACCCTATCTTTGGGCCACTCTGTAGTCTCCTCATGCTGTTCCCACCCTCCCCACTTCATGACTGGGCATTATTTTGCCTTTCGGCCTGGCTGACATCATCATTTGTTTGACCCTTCTTCTGATCTGTCAGAAGGAAGAAAAAATGAGATGCGCAACAGATCCTGAGTAGTAGCTGTAAGGCCTGTATGGTCCCATCAGAATTGGCTTATGATTTGGTAGCCAAAAGCAGGAGTGGGTACAAAATACAGGACATGCAAATATTTCATTCACGTGTCATCTGTTTTAGATCCACTCCTGTTTTTTTGGGCATTAGCAATACTGATGGATTATTGAGCAAATTCTGACTGCTCCACATACAGAATCCGTTTTTTGTGGGTTATTGTTCTGACGGATCAGAGGAAGGGCAAATTAATCTGTGACGTCAACACAAACTTACTGCAGACTAGTGTTGGGTGCGAATATTCGAATCGCGAATATTGGCACTTTGAGAATTCGCAAATATTTAGTATATAGTGATATATATTTGTAATTTCGAATATTCTAGATTTTTTTTCATCAGTAACCTCCTTTCTTGCTTGTGGGCCAAAGAGAAGGTTGTAATGTCTTTGTCTGAGCTTAGCAACATCCCTAGCAACCAATAGGAAAGTTGCCCCTTACTATATAAGAACCTCCCCAGCAGCCCTTTGTCACGGAATGTGTACAGGTAACAAGGCAAAACAACATGCATAAATGACTCGCTGGATCCAAAAGCTAAGGAACGAAAGGGAGACCCCTGTAGAAGACCTGGCACTTTCCCTGGCTGCTCAGCCTATGCATAGATCCGAATGGTGGAGGTATGCATATCCACGAACCTTGACTATAAAGCCCTGAGCACCCTACAATAGTGAGGGGACACGACCACCGGCTCCCTACACCAGACACGGAGGGAGTCAGGGTCACCTGGGATCCAGCAAACAGCAAATAACAGATAACAGTTTAACACTTAACTTTGTGGAGGAGAGGAGAACCAGATGGGCATGCACACATACTCCAGGAAGAAATATAAGCCGCCCAGAAAAGCCT
Organism: Bufo gargarizans; assembly: GCF_014858855.1. Classification (NCBI taxonomy): domain Eukaryota; kingdom Metazoa; phylum Chordata; class Amphibia; order Anura; family Bufonidae; genus Bufo; species Bufo gargarizans. Next base: position 91,753,278 of record NC_058089.1, on the reverse strand, counting down.
TCTGGGGAAGAATTTAAAGGGAAGCAATTAGTCCAACACATGACAGCTGAGAGAGACTAACGAGAGGAGGAGCTGAATACCACAACACAGAAACTCAAGGGGGAGGTTCTGAAAGGCCTCTGTCAGAGCTTCTCAGCTGTCTGGTTGTGACAGTACCCCTCCCTCTACGAGTGGACTCCGGACACTCAGAACCCACCTTCTCAGGATGGGACCTATGGAAAGCCCTGATGAGACGAGAGGCTTTAATGTCCGTCACTGGGACCCACATCCTCTCCTCAGGACCATACCCCTCCCAGTGAACAAGGTACTGAAGAGAACCGCGGACAAGACGAGAATCCACAATCCCAGAGACCTGAAATTCAAGATTCCCATCAACCATAATCGGAGGAGGAGGCAAAGGCGAGGGTACAATGGGTTGAACATAAGGTTTCAATAAGGACTTATGAAAAACATTATGGATCTTCCAAGTCTGAGGAAGATCAAGACGGTATGCAACAGGATTGATGACAGACAGGATTTTGTAAGGCCCAATAAACCTAGGACCCAACTTCCAGGAGGGAACCTTCAATTTGATATTCTTGGTAGACAACCACACCAGATCACCAACATTCAGGTCCGGACCAAGCACACGTCTCTTATCAGCCACACGCTTATATCTCTCACTCATGCTCTTTAGATTATCTTGAATCTTTTGCCAAATAGATGACAAAGACGAGGAGAATCTGTCCTCATCAGGTAAACCAGAAGACCCCTCTCCCGAGAAAGTCCCAAACTGTGGATGAAACCCATATGCACCAAAAAATGGTGACTTATCAGAGGACTCCTGACGACGGTTATTTAAAGCAAACTCAGCAAGGGACAAAAAAGAACACCAATCCTCTTGATTCTCCGCCACAAAACAACGCAGATATGTCTCCAGATTCTGATTGACGCGCTCTGTCTGGCCATTCGACTGCGGGTGGAAAGCAGAAGAGAATGACAACCGAACCCCCAAGCGAGAACAGAAAGCCTTCCAGAATCTGGAAACAAACTGCGTGCCCCTATCAGAGACTATGTCTGAAGGAATACCGTGCAATTTGACAATGTGATCAACAAATGCCTGCGCCAGCGTCTTAGCATTGGGCAAACCAGGAAAAGGGATGAAATGCACCATTTTGCTAAAACGGTCCACCACCACCAGAATCACAGTCTTCCCCGAGGAACGAGGCAGGTCCGTTATGAAGTCCATGGACAGATGTGTCCAAGGACGGGAAGGAATGGGTAAGGGAAGGAGAGGACCTGATGGCCGTGAATGAGGGACTTTGGCACGAGCGCAAGTCTCGCAGGCTGCCACAAAACCCTCAACCGACTTACGAAGCGCAGGCCACCAGAATCTCCGAGCGATGAGATCCAGTGTGGCTCTTACCCCCGGGTGCCCAGCAAGGACCGTATCGTGGTGTTCTTTAAAAATCTTGTGTCTTAAAGCGAGAGGCACAAACAACCTCCCAGGAGGACAAAGATCAGGAGCCTCTGACTGGGCTGCCTGCACCTCTGCCTCCAATTCAGGAAAAAGAGCAGAGACCACCACACCTTCAGCCAAAATGGGACCCGGGTCTTCAAAATTCCCGCCTCCCGGAAAACAACGTGACAGGGCATCTGCCTTCACATTCTTAACTCCAGGGCGGAACGTGACAACAAAATTAAACCTAGAAAAGAACAACGACCATCTGGCCTGTCTCGGGTTCAGACGCTTGGCTGACTCCAAGTAGGCCAGATTTTTATGGTCAGTAAATACGGTAATAGGGTGTCTGGCTCCCTCTAGCCAATGGCGCCATTCCTCAAAAGCCAACTTGATGGCCAACAATTCCCTATCTCCCACATCGTAATTTCTCTCTGCGGAGGAGAGTTTTCTTGAGAAAAAGGCACACGGTCGCCAATTGGCAGGAGAGGAACCCTGAGACAAGACCGCCCCCACACCCACCTCAGAAGCATCAACCTCAACTATGAAGGGTAACGAAACATCAGGTTGCACCAAGATGGGAGCGGAAGCAAAACTCTCCTTGATATCAGAAAAAGCCTTACGCGCCTCTACTGACCAAGAAGAAAAATCTACCCCCTTTCTGGTCATATCAGTGAGTGGTTTAACAATAGAAGAATAATTCAAAATGAACTTCCTGTAATAATTGGCAAAGCCCAAAAAACGCATCAGCGCCTTTTGATTCTCAGGAAGCTCCCACTCAAGCACAGCGCGGACCTTCTCGGGGTCCATGCGAAAACCAGAAGCGGAGAGAAGAAACCCCAGAAATTGAATTTCTGGAACCGCAAACACACATTTTTCCAGTTTCGCATATAATTTATTCTCCCGCAGAATGAGCAAGACCTGACGTAAATGTTCCTTATGAGTTTTGAAATCGGGAGAAAAAATCAAAATGTCATCCAAATACACCAATACAAATTTTCCCATCAAATGATAAAAAATGCTGTTCACGAAATGCTGAAAAACGGCTGGGGCATTCATCAAACCAAAAGGCATAACCAAGTTTTCAAAATGGCCCTCAGGGGTATTGAAGGCCGTCTTCCATTCGTCCCCTTCTCTGACCCTGACCAGGTTGTATGCCCCTCTTAAATCTAATTTGGAAAAGACTTTAGCCCCAACAACCTGGTTAAATAAGTCCGGGATCAGAGGAAGCGGATAAGGGTCACGAATAGTGATACTGTTCAGCTCCCTGAAATCCAGACAAGGTCTTAAAGAACCATCTTTTTTCTTAACAAAGAAAAAACCAGCGGCAACAGGTGACTTCGAGGGTCGTATGTGTCCCTTTCTCAGACTCTCAGAGATATAAGCACGCATAGCGATCCTCTCAGGTTGGGAAAGATTGTATAAACGAGATTTAGGCAGCTTGGCGTCTGGGATGAGATTAATAGGGCAATCGTACTCCCTGTGCGGGGGCAAATCCTGAACTCCACTCTCAGAGAAGACATCCGAAAATTCAGAGAGAAAAGATGGTATAGTCTTAGTAGCAACCTCAGAAACAGATGTCGTGAGGCAATTCTCTCTGCAAAAGTCACTCCAACCATTTATTTGCTTCGCTTGCCAATCAATGGTGGGGTTATGCTTAGTGAGCCAGGGCAGCCCCAACACCAGAGGGGTGGGCAAACCGCTAAGGACGAAACATGACACATCCTCAACATGAGCATCACTCACAATTAAACGGATATTGTGAACTATGCCCTTTAATGATTTCTGAGAAAGTGGAGCGGAATCGATAGCAAAAACCGGAATATCCTTTCTCAAAGCGCACACCTGGAAACCATGAGTTATCGCAAATTGATTATCAATGAGATTGACCGCTGCTCCACTATCCACAAAAATCTCACAAAAAATGTTCTTGCTCTCTAGCGCCACCCTAGCCGGCAGGACAAAACGGGAACTACAAGCAAACGGAAAACCTTCAATTTCCGCCTCAACCCTGCCAATAGTAACAGACGGAACATTTTTCAAAGATTTTTTCCTCTTTGTTTCTTTATTATACCCAGAGAACTGCCTGAATCTCCTAGAGGGACAAATATTTGCCAAATGATTAATACCTCCACAACAAAAACAAACCGTCCCATGCGGGCTGAATCTTCTATTGTCAGAAGCAATCAACCCCAGCTGCATGGGCTCCTGCTCAGAAGGGGCTGACAGCGACTGAGACCCCTGCGCACAGAATGGGACCGCTGCACAGTCCTGGGACCGAGTATGACAGGAAGGAGAGATCTCTCCTCTCTCTCTAAGACGCCTGTCAATACGAACGGCCTGAGACATAGCAGAGTCCAAAGAAATAGGCCTTTCATGAAAGGCAAATGCATCTTTCAATCCCTCTGAAAGACCATGGCAAAATTGACTTCGGAGTGCAGCATCATTCCAACCAGTATCAGCTGCCCATCTCCGAAATTCTGAGCAGTATATTTCTGCGGATTGTTTACCCTGGCATAAGAGACGTAGTCTAGACTCCGCCAGAGCAATACGATCCGGATCATCATATATCTGACCCAGGGCTAAAAAGAATTCATCCACTGAACGGAGAGGCCGTGCCCCCTCCGGCAGCGAAAAGGCCCAGGACTGAGCGTTACCTCTGAGCAGCGATATAATGATCCCCACCCTCCGTTCCTCATCTCCAGAGGAAAGGGGAAGAAGGCGAAAATGGAGTTTGCAAGCCTCTCTAAAACGCACAAAATTCTCACTACCCCCGGAGAACGTATCCGGGAGCGAGATCTTAGGCTCAGAACAAGCTCCATGAACGCAAGCTGAACCGGTCACTTGAAGCTGAGAAAAAGTCTTACGGAGGTCAGCTACCTCCAATGAAAGACCCTGGAAGCGTTCAGCCAAAAGTGAAACCGGATCCATGCTTAAGACGGTTTTGGCGGCTTATAATGTCACGGAATGTGTACAGGTAACAAGGCAAAACAACATGCATAAATGACTCGCTGGATCCAAAAGCTAAGGAACGAAAGGGAGACCCCTGTAGAAGACCTGGCACTTTCCCTGGCTGCTCAGCCTATGCATAGATCCGAATGGTGGAGGTATGCATATCCACGTAACCTTGACTATAAAGCCCTGAGCACCCTACAATAGTGAGGGGACACGACCACCGGCTCCCTACACCAGACACGGAGGGAGTCAGGGTCACCTGGGATCCAGCAAACAGCAAATAACAGATAACAGTTTAACACTTAACTTTGTGGAGGAGAGGAGAACCAGATGGGCATGCACACATACTCCAGGAAGAAATATAAGCCGCCCAGAAAAGCCTTCTGGGGAAGAATTTAAAGGGAAGCAATTAGTCCAACACATGACAGCTGAGAGAGACTAACGAGAGGAGGAGCTGAATACCACAACACAGAAACTCAAGGGGGAGGTTCTGAAAGGCCTCTGTCAGAGCTTCTCAGCTGTCTGGTTGTGACACCCTTGTATGCAGTATTTTGCAGATCTGAGAGAGACAGCAGTGTTATTGCTGCGCTTTCTGCTTTCTTGTGTCATTACATTAGTTAGATACTTAGCTTATATATATAATACAGATAGTTAGTGGGAGATAGTCAGTGTAGGTTAGATAGTGATATAGTGTAGCTGATAGGTTCTGCTGTCCATACATACATACAGAGTGCTGTGATGTCACAAGTTCACAACAATACTTAGTGCACCAATCACTAATAATTAGTCTGACCTGTTAAAGTGACCTGTGAAGTTGCATGTTTTGCGCCAAAATATTTGCATCATTAGTACCGATTTCGCAATCGCGAATATATTGGAGAACTCTATCTGCATATAAAGCTATTGTAATGTTCTGCCGTGCCAACCATTTTCTCCAGTCTCAGGAAACTTCGAGCAGCTTGAAAAATGTAGCTATAGTGACCCACGCCTGTATTTTGTGCGCATTACGCGAATATTACATTGCCGATTTTTTGTGATCAAGAAAATAATCTTGAATTCGCGAATATATGAAGAATATTCTACCAAATATTCGTAAAATATCACAAATTCGAATATTGCCCCTGCCGCTCATCACCACTGCTTACACCCTCTCCCCTCTGTCAGGGGGGCTCTACTTGTATACGGGTTTAATAGAATAGGTTCTGTAGACATCCATGTAGAATCAGCTGGCCACGGTGTAAAAGGAGTGCACTTCTTCTTGGCGCTAACATTGGCTCTCAGCAGCCAGGAAATAGACTTTTTTTTATGTAATTCGCTGCAAATATATTCAGATCTAACCAAATTTTTCCAGAAAAATTGGGCGAACCGGCAAATCGAATTTTTGAAAAATTCGCTCATCTCTAGTTATATACAGTAACATACATATAATGAGGTGTGTGCCTACACGCTGACAGTGTCAACGTTGAATTGTCTATTTATTCTATACATTTCCAGGAGAGATAACAGAACAGCAGAGAATACACTCTGTGGAGAATACACGTATTCCCTAAAACGGACATATCAGGAGTCATCTTTAAAGCTAATTTTGAAAAAAAAGGACCTCCCTATCCAACTATTTGCATAGACACATATACGTGGTTCACCTGATTAAAACGCTGTTTTTGTTTAGTTGATCCGAGGCTACTTCATGAGTTAAGACACTTTTTCTTAATATGCAAATTAGACCTTTGGTGCAATGAGGGCATTACAATTGCTCTTGTTGCATCCAAATTCCACTCCTTTTTGTGTCCTTCCCCTCCATGGCTGCTTTGATTGACAGGGCCAGGCAGTGAGAGTGTTGCTGGCCACAGAAAAAAGTGGAGATTGTGTGCAAGAGGTACAATGGTGATGCCCTCATTGCACCAAAGACCTAATTTACATATTAAGAAAAAGTGTCATAACTCAGGACTGGAGCCTCGGATCAACAAAATTAAAACAGGTGAACCACAGCTACCGTATGTGTCTATGCAAACAGTTTGCCAGGAGGTCGCTGGAGACAGATTCCGGGAGTGAAAATGATTATTTTCCTACTAAACTACCAGTTACTTGGATTTGCTATCTTTTATTAATCTGAAATTCAAGAGTTGATAAGCTAAATGCAATAAGGTAACACAGGGAGTTGTTCTTTACCTCTTAATAATCTACTTTATTGCCATCGAATTCAGTCGGAGCCAAATGCATTCTGCTTCAAAAATAACTCCTAATCACTTTGCTAAATATTTGCAGTAACAAAAAAGAGATGAAATCCTTTAGTCTGGATTAGATCCCAGGGTTGGAAGTGGAGTTTGCCAGTACACCTGCCGTGCCGGGGACCTAATTAAGAAGGTACAGTAAACAAATTCAAAATGTCTTGAAAGCAGATGCAGACTTCTATTTACCAGACTATTTCTTGTGAGATAGTGTGCCTGAATCTGTAATTGGAAAGGATGGTTTACTCCCCAACTCAAAATAAGCATCAGTGTTTGCAAATGATTTAGAAGGGACTTAAAGCGTCAGCTGGCTTCATATGATGCTTCCCGAGCGAATGAAACTCTAATTATATTCAGAGGGAATAATGGAATTAAAATGCTACACATACTGATGATTCACATTCCAGGTTATGTCACAAATGGTTCATTACGCTAAGCATGTGTCTGCCGTAGCCTTTGATATCGGTTAGCACACAGCCCATTATAATGACATTCTATAAAGCTTTATTTCGTTTTATGCTTCTATTTCTTTAAGGAGCGTAGAACGGATTTCATGCATAAACAGGCTTTTCTTCACACATGGCAAATATTCCATTTGCTGTCCTAGCCCTGTATCTGAATACCTAAAGGCCTCATGCACACAAACGTATTTTTATTCCGTGTGCGCTCCGTTTTTTTTTACGGACCGAATACGGAACCATTCATTTCAATGGGTCCGCAAAAAAAAAACACATTTCCGTATGTCCGTATTTCCGTTCGGCCAAAAAATAGAACATGTCCTATTATTGTCCGCATTACGGACAAGGATAGGACTGTTCTATTAGGGGCCAGCTGTTCCGTACCGCTAAATACGGAATGCACACGGATGTCATCCGTATTTTTTGCGGATCTGTTTTTTGCGGACCGCAAAATACAATGGGTCGTGTGCAAGAGGCCTAAGAAAGAGCGGCTTGTTGGTGTGTAGCACATGAACTGCCCTTTGCTATTTCCCTACACATATGATTTCCTGATTTTTTTTGTCTGCTAGTTTCAAATAACTCCCATTTTTTCAAGACAGACCCCTTTCAGTATGCCGATTACCACAGATCAGATGCAGAAACTACCAATCAGCTGACATGCAAGTGCCGGAAACCATACATTTCTACCAGGCAACCATGTATTGGGTCAAATGGAAAGTCAGAGACAGAGAAATTCCTGTCCCTTCACCTGCTATACCGCTTTTGGCAACTTTCTGCATTATATTATTTTACATCGGGTGGTTTTATGGGTTAATAATAGTATTCCTATCATACTCCTGGTGGTCTAGAGTGATTTAGCAGTTAAAGGGGTTGTCCCACGAAAAATATTCAACAGTTTTCAAACCAGCACTTGGATCTGAATACTTTTGTAATTGCCTGTAATTTAAAACTTAACAAAGCCACTGAGTTATTCAAAAAAATGCATCTGTATAGCGCCACCTGCTGTTTTTTTTCTTATTTCTTTGTCCTGCTTACGTCTGATTTTAATTTTTTACATAAGTCATGGGATAACCCCTTTAATACTTCATATCTAAAGGTCCCTTTACACTGATAGATTTAGCAGCTGATTGTTGAGAAGTAAGCGTTCCTTCCTGACAATTGCCTGCCTGTCATTGAAGGAGACTACTCCATTTAGGCCCCTTTCACACGGGCGAGTATTCCGTGCAGATACTATGCATGAGTTGAACGCATTGCACCTGCACTGAATCCCGACCCATTCTTTTCTATGGGGCTGTTCACTTGAGCGGTGATTTTCTCATCTGTCAGTCTTCCGTGCTGTGTGCAGGAACAGGACCTGTGGTGACGTCACTCCGGTCATCACATGATCTTTTACCATGGTGATGTGATGATCTTTTACCATGGTCATGTGATGACCGGAGTGACGTCACCACAGGTCCTGTTCCTGCACACAGCAAAGAAAGAAGCCAGAAGAAATGCCGGCTGCGCGATCAAGTGGATTAAGGTGAGTTAAATATTTTTTTTATATTTTTTTAACCCCTCCAGCGCTATTGTACTATGCACTCTGTATTCAGAATGCTATTATTTTCCCTTATAAACCATGTTATAAGGGAAAATAATACAATCTACAGAACACCGATCCCAAGCCCGAACTTCTGTGAAGAAGTTCGGGTTTGGGTACCAAACATGCCGATTTTTCTAACGCGAGTGCAAAACGCATTACAATTTTTTCCCGCAACGCCAATCTGAAAGAGGCCTTACCCAACCATAGTGTTGGGAGCAGTGATCACTAATGCCATCGCTCGTCCCCATACAGAATAATTGTTTGCCGGCAGCAGAGAGCTGTTTAGATGGCTCAGTCTGCTGCCGGCAAACAATGATTTAGGTCAGTGGTCCCCAACCTTTTTTGCACCAAGGACCAGTTTCATGCAAGACAATTTTCCCAGGGACCAGGTGTGGGGGGGGGGGTCTGGGGCGGGGCTTAGGGGTGTGTGGCTGACTGATTCACGCGCATAACAAAACACAAGGTGCATATTAAAATATATAACACTATATAACGACTATATAAACTGACTAGGGTCTCTGCTGCACTGGTCTCTGCTGCACTGTACCGTATTTTTCGCCCTATAAGATGCACCTAGGTTTTAGAGGAGAACAACAAGAAAAAATATTTTTCATTACACCTCAGGTCAGACCAGCGATCAGACCCCCAATGTTAATCAGACCACCAATGGCTCAGATCAACCCCCAAACCTTTAGTTATCCATCAGCCCCCCATGTCAGCCATCAGGCCCCCATGTCAGCCATCAGCCCCCCATGTCAGCCATATGTCAGCCCTCGCCCTTATGTCAGCCATCAGCCCTCCCATGTCAGCCATCAGCCCCCCATGTCAGCCATCAGCCCCCCATATCAGCCATATGTCAGCCCTTATGTCAGCCCTCAGCCCTTATATCAGTCATCAGCCTCTTATGTCAACCATAAGCCCCTTATGTCAGCCATAAGCCCCTTATGTCAGCCATCAGCCCCTGATGTCAGCCATAAGCCCCTCATGTCAGCCCTACGCCCTTATGTCAGCCATAAGCCCCTTATGTCAGCCATAAGCCCCCCATGTCAGCCATAGGCCCCCCATGTCAGCCCCAGGCCAGCCATCAGCCCCCAGTGCAAATAAAAAAAAACAAAAAAAACACTTACCTCTCCTGCTCCTGGTCACAATCGCGATCCTCTTCATTCTGCTGTCGGCTGTGTATCACGGCGCACAGTGTGAGGTTACAGAGTGACCTCATGCTGTGCGCAGCCCTGCACAGCCGATAGCCAAGCCGAGGACCAGGAAGCAGTGAAAACAGATCCTTTACTGCTTCCTGGTCCTTCTGTACTAATGAAGCGCTTCCATAATGGAAGCACTTTATTAGTACCACGTTAAAGACTGCCCTGATCGCCGCGGCCCGGCAAACCATGTTCCAGGGCCCGGTCCTGGCCCTCGGACCAGTGGTTGGGGACCGCTGATTTAGGTGACTGCTCAAACGATCATATTACCCGATGAATAAGTGTTTCGCTCGTTCATCGGTTAATCAGTGCCACCTTTACACCAGCAGATAATTGCTAACGAGTGTTTGTACAAACGGTTATTAGCGATTATCTGGTCAATGCTTTGGCATTGTAAAGGGGCCTTAAGGTGATGAAGGGGTTCATATCAATTTCCATTATACAATACGCTCTACTGTGGCTATGTGCTAATGTCTTATACATCTGAAGGGGGAAAGTGGTTTAGGGGTTAACACTGAATATTAATACAATGATATCATTTAAGTATGGTTGTTATATATAGAGTGGTGATCTAGGACAGGAATGCATATCTATAATTCATTTTATATAGTCTATCAGGCCAGAATCATTTATATCCAGTTCACACTACTATCCAGTTAAAGGGAATCTGCCATCAGCAGTTTAACGCAAACCATAGTCTTGGAAGCATTGGTCAAAAGACACTGGTTTAAGATACTGTATGTACGTTTTATATAGTCTTAGCTCCAGAAGTCAGGCAAAGAGGTAGGGAAGGGTGTAGCCTGAAAGGTTTATTTGTTTTTGAGAAGCAGAAGGAAGCTTGGCTTGATAACCAGTCAATGAGATTGGTGATCTATTTAAATCCTGCTCTGGACTGCATTTTGCCAGTTATTGCACATGCTACTTGGTTTCTAAGTGTCTGTTAGCTCTCTCTGCTTGTAGTCAATATTCTTGTGTGTCTGACTTAGCTTGTTTACCTGACTTCTCTTTGTCTTCTGCTTGTCTGCTACTATGTTTGTCCTCGGTCTGTTTTTAGGGACAATTCTCCCTTCTTGAGTTTTTTGTACCTTTTGTTTCTCTTGCTATTGACATGGCTTGTTTCTGACATTGCTATTGGATAGTAGTTTAGCTTTGATGTTTGACCGCTGTGTTTCTGACCCTAGCTACGCACTACTGCAGTGGCTGGGTTTGGGGTTTGTCCCTCGAACACCATTGAGGTGTTACCACATGTTGCTGCTCTCCAGAAGGGATGGTAAGGCGTGGTGCTCCCCAAGTCCAGACAGTCGGGGTATGCAGTAACCAGTGCGCTTCTTTACTGGAGGAATTCAGGTGCAAAACAATACAGGCAAGCTTCTCCAGTCTTCTCCCTGGCAAACAAAGAGTTTGATGCTGAGAAAAGGTATGAGCTAGTTGTGAAAGTATAGAACCGAAAAAAGAAGAGAAAGGCCTCCCTATAATACCGTAAATAAGGGCAAACGGAGAACCAATCATATAAACCTATAAATGCTGCTATAAAAACAACCATAGAATGCCCAGTAGAAATATAAATACTTTATTAGATCATCAATTGATCACAAAAATTCATAAAATATTTTACACAGAATTGCTATGGAGAATAATCAGCAAAACAGTCTGGATACAGTAGTCCCCCCCCCCGTCGGTGCCTCAAACACCCGCCAAACAGATGGAATACATGTCAGTGTAAAATGCAGTGAGGTGATTCACCAGTAGAAAGTATCAATGAATTGCCGCTACAAGTGTCTGTGATGTTCAACTCACTGCACAACCCAGCGGAAGATTAATGTATGAGAAAATGCAGCCCAAAAATAGTAATACAATGGAGCGCAGAGTCACATAACATCCACCAAAAACATCCAGATGGAATATGCCCATATACAATAAATCAAAAATAACAGGCTGCAAGATCAAACTGCTACACAGAAATGTCCACTGGGGACGTGAACATACCCACAGACATTATGAAGGGTTAAGGCACCGAACACAGGGCAGGAAAGAACCCCGACGCGCGTTTCGCCTCAGCTTCGTCAGGAGGTTAATGTGAGTGTGGCCATGGCTCCCCCTTTATACCCCTCATGCAGCTACACCTATAGTTAATATAATTCAGCTGATACCTATTAATCGAGCGCTTGTGCCCGATGATGCACGCCGAGGACATCATGAAGACGCCGCATTCATCAGGAGGAGGGGTGGAACGCAAACGTGCGTTTCAGCCCGCCTCCCAAGGAAACGTAGCGGCGTCCCCACGTGACCTGGCGCGCAGCGCATCCTGGCCAAGCGCTATATCAGCCTATACGGCAAACCTGCCAAACAGCTCCGAAAGAACCAGAGCCCATCCAAATATATGGCGAATAATCCTAGCCCTTAATGGGATTTGCATGAGGTATATAAAGTCCGGAAAAACCACAAGACCGCTGAATACACATGGCTCATGATAGGGATAAAAAAGGGGGAGAGAATAAAGGTGGGGAAAGAATAAAGGAGAAGAAAAACAGGAATAAATCAACAGAAGATAAACAAAAAATCTGCACTGTACGGTAGTATAAACATGATTCCACAATTTCATAATTTCATACAGATATTCATGAATTTCACACCATAAATTAGTACATAGGGGATAGCATGATTTTATATAGATTGAAACCCATGATATTATAAAAGCGGGTACACAAGAATTTAACAAATTTATACTCCGGAAATAACATGATTTCATATGAATTAAATCCCATAGTTTTTAACAATAAATTTACATATCCATGACACCATGATTCCATATATAATTACAACAATTTATAATAACCAAATTTTATGTGCATGATTATGTAATGTAATATTTAATATATATTTCCTCTAAGACATAGTATATGTATATCAATTATGCATATGTACAGAAAAGAACAATATTTTTCATATTTCTATGATGCAAATAAAAAAGAGGATATCAACATAAAGAAACATCATGATCTTTTTATTTATTTTTGTGTGGTTGGTGCCATGATTATCTGATAAGGAATCTGCTATGATATATGGGCTATATTATTGGATAATGGATCTGTATGGATTATAATCAAAACATAATATTGTTTTAGGACCTTATGTATATCATTGGGTGATGTTGTGCCCGATTAGGCTGGTATAACCATGATTGATGGTACCCAGCTGGTTTTGGACACACCCTCACCCTTTAGTATGAATTATCAACTCTATGTATATTTATGATTATGAATTTTGGAATTTTTATTTATTTAGTCAATATTCTTTACACAGGTTAGGTCACTGGCGGGTGTAATATAGTCCGTACTGGAAGATGTTATTGACCAGTACGGTCTTCCTGTATAAGTTCACAATTTTGGTCTTAGGATAACTGATTATGTATATGTTGAGTGCTGCTGGGGTGTGACGATGGGCCTGACTGCACTGGACCCACTAGGCTTAGGTGGGCCCAGTGGCACTCGGGTCCATCGATCATCCCCCGCAGTACCTCACATTAATTATGAATTTTTTTCCCCTTCCTAATGGTTGTGGGATCTTTTTATGATATGGGATGAATTGAATGGGTCACTGTCTCCTACTTTGAAAATATTTAAGCGGGAGTATAATTTCACAGGGTCTATGCAGATTTCTTTTGAATGGGCTAGATAGGATGGGACCTCTATTGGTTAGGGCCTATACTTATATAATTATCGTTGCACGGGTTACTTGCATTTATTCTTGATAATATTGGCAAGAACATAATACCACTATTTGTTTTTTGAAAAATATTGTTCTTTTCTGTACATATACATAATTGATATACATATACTATGTCTTAGAGGAAATATATATTAAATATTACATTACATAATCATGCACATAAAATTTGGTTATTATAAATTGTTGTAATTATATATGGAATCATGGTGTCATGGATATGTAAATTTATTGTTAAAAACTATGGGATTTAATTCATATAAAATCATGTTATTTCCGGCGTATAAATTTGTTAAATTCTTGTGTACCCGCTTTTATAATATCATGGGTTTCAATCTATATAAAATCATGCTATCCCCTATGTACTAATTTATGGTGTGAAATTCATGAATATCTGTATGAAATTATGAAATTGTGGAATCATGTTTATACTACCGTACAGTGCAGATTTTTTGTTTATCTTCTGTTGATTTATTCCTGTTTTTCTTCTCCTTTATTCTTTCCCCACCTTTATTCTCTCCCCCTTTTTTATCCCTATCATGAGCCATGTGTATTCAGCGGTCTTGTGGTTTTTCCGGACTTTATATACCTCATGCAAATCCCATTAAGGGCTAGGATTATTCGCCATATATTTGGATGGGCTCTGGTACTTTCGGAGCCGTTTGGCAGGTTTGCCGTATAGGCTGATATAGCGCTTGGCCAGGATGCGCTGCGTGCCGGGTCACGTGGGGACGCCGCTACGTTTCCTTGGGAGGCGGGCTGGAACGCACGTTTGCGTTCCACCCCTCCTCCTGATGAATGCGGCGTCTTCATGATGTCCTCGGCGTGCATCATCTGGCACAAGCGCTCGATTAATAGGTATCAGCTGAATTATATTAACTATAGGTGTAGCTGCATGAGGGGTATAAAGGGGGAGCCATGGCCACACTCACATTAACCTCCTGATGAAGCTGAGGCGAAACGCGCGTCGGGGTTCTTTCCTGCCCTGTGTTCGGTGCCTTAACCCTTCATCATGTTAACCTACAACAAGGCAGCTCTGTCAATTAAGACAGCTATAATGACCACTTGCACCAATTCAGAGTAAACTAAAAACCAAACAAGTGGAGTATTGTATCAAAAAATATCATTTATTTATAAAATATAAAAGATGGAGAACAACGGGATGTTGTGATACAGTACACGGAGAAAGCACAGGGTAAGCACATTCAAAAAGAACACCATGGACCTGCACAATTTAATGTGCAGTAAGGTACGGTCAAAAAGATGGGATAAAAGCTGCGGCTCTGGGGACCCCAAAAGAAGTATCTGGTATGATGGTCACCCCAATAAGGGTATGGTACACGCGGCACCACAGATACTATTGGAACCCAGAGTCTCAGCTAGTATACCCTAGTAATGTGGGCATCACTGTCAGTCCAATAATATAATAAACAAGTAACAAAAGATACAATAAGTGGACGTCTGAGCGTATGGGACCTGGTGAGAACACATACAGAGGACCCCACAAAATCTAGCACATGCTAATGCGGACCGTACCTGAGGACATGGCGGCAGTTGAAGTGACAGACCCTGGGCGCGGGACCTCGACGCGCGTTTCACCTCACGGCTTCGTCAGGAGGTACTGTGCATAGTGTGAACAGGGTATATATAGGGGACATAATGGGGGTAGGACAATGGATGGAAATTACCTTGATTCGGCACATCTGTGGACCACACGAACGGGCGCGGGAGGCTCCATGATAGGCAGCGCCATCTTTCAGCGCGTCCACGTCTGCGCACCGCGCATGCGCGGCGACAAAAGCAGACGAGCCGGAGCGCATCGAGATGGCGTCACCCAGCGCATGCGCACCCCGCGACCCCCGTGGAACGCAGGTGAGCCGCAGTCCGTGTCTCAGCCAGAGACAGGAGAATAGGGCGTGATCACACAACTGCCGTGATACTACAGGTACACACTATCGTGACCTCACCAGGCCCCACACCCACAGTAGTTGTCATGTAAAAGGAAGACATCAGTAAGCCTGTGACATTAGAACAATATGTGATATTAGAATAATACGCAATAACCAAAACATAATCATAAGAATAACCATATGTGACGTGGCTGCCTGATGTGCACCGTAGTGACACATCATACAGCATCGTGCGCCCCCTCTTACGCCAACCTGTTCCTGGGGCTGTGGGAGAGAGAAATTGTCCAGGATACTCCGGGATACGATGCCGCACTCCTATGGTCTAGGTATATAGACGATGTATTTTTCCTCTGGCAAGATACCATTCCGGCCTTAGAGGAATTCTTGGCTCGTCTCAATCAGAATACACGGAATATCCGACTTACTTGGAAATACAGCCTTAGTAATGTCGAATTTCTGGACATAATGATCATTAAGGGATCTGACGGCTATTTATCCACCGATCTTTTCAGAAAGTCTACGGCCGTCAATGCCCTTCTCCACGCCTCCTCTGCTCACCACCCCAACACGATCCGGGCAATACCTACAGGGCAGTTCTTAAGAACTCGTAGGATCTGCTCCAACGAGAAACAGTTCGAACAACAAGCCGGCGTGCTGACACAACGATTCCTCGAAAGAGGGTATCAGTACAATACCATACAGCGGGGTTACGAACGAGCTAAAAAAACATCCAGAGACTCCCTGTTGGTGAGTAAAGTTCAGAAAAGGGATAATCGGGACACATGTGTGAGATTTATCACCCCTTTCAATACGAAATGGAGGTTTATTCAGAACATTCTGAAGAGACATTGGTCGGTCCTTCATACAGATGGTGACCTGGCAGTATGTCTTCCTACATATCCCCAGATCACGTGGAGGCGATCGCGTAATCTGCGCGATATCCTCACTAAGAGTCATTATGTTCCCTCACCTAGGGGGGGTATCTTTGGTAGTAAGGGTCCTAAGTGGGGATCTTTTTCTTGTGGATCGTGTGCCGCCTGTAGGTTTATGACTCGTTCTACCGCCTTCAGTGACTCCTCAGGCCGAAAAGACTTTAAGATCGTACACTACATAAATTGCAACAGTGTGGCTGTAATATATCTCATCACATGCCCATGCAATCTCTCTTATGTCGGCATGACTAAGAGAGCTTTGAAGACACGAGTTTTGGAACATGTCTGCAGGATTCGAGCAGCGGTGGGCACTCCAGAGAAGGACTGGGAGTCACTGCAGGCGGTTCCACGACATTTTCGCAGGTGTCACGGATCCGATCCAGGGGGGCTGACGGTGAGGGGTATCGACAGAATCCATCTTGGGTCCAGAGGCGGTAATATTAAAGTGGCTCTACTCCGCAGAGAGACCAGGTGGATTGTCAACCTCGATACCGTCACCCCATACGGCCTCAATGAATCCAACAGCTTTTCTTCCTTTCTATGAAATATGCGCGAATTTTATTACAGGGTATATAATATTATTTTTTAGGTTTTATTTTATTATACTGTATTTCTTATAATACTGTAATTTTTTTCTTTTTCTTTTTTGAGATCATTATTCATCTCTGTGTGTTATTGGTGACGATGGATGGAGTTACCCATCAGGACGATATAACCTCCATAGGAGAAGATGCTTGTGATATCTTCAAGCAATATATACACAGGATACTTACCATCTTCAATGGCGGGGGACCAATCGGGCTCCGCCAATATTATCTTTGTCGTGATGTCGTCCTCTGTAACTTCTTGTGGGGTCGCGGGGGCTCGGATTGGCCCTACTTATGGCTTCTTCGGCGCCTGTGGTGTCGGTCTGCCTGCCCCGGTTCCTCCACCACCATTGCCCACATTGCTCCTGGTGTTGTCCCCTGCCTTGGCGGCGGGAGGTGTCTCGGTTGACCCTGCCGGCAGCCTTTGCTGCCAGTGGTGCCACCCCGGTCACCCCTGTCCTGGTTTATGATCATTTGTGCCCCCTTGCGGTGTTCCTGCTGGGTGGTTGGTTGGGGGCGCCTTGGGTGACCCCCCTGGCTGCTTGCTGTTGCCCGGGGTGTCGCCCCACACGCCACCATCGCCTCTGCAGTGGGCCCACAGGATTTAGTCTTTTTATACAATTACTTTTCTGAGGAACATCAGTGGAGGCTTGTTTCTATTCGCATTGCCGCCTTACTGCACCCATCGTTGAGATCCACATACCCTTTATGCTTTTGTCTCCTGTTACTCGAGAGATTATACTGCTATGCATATCCGATGGGTACATTATGGTTTTATGGGTAATGTTGATTCATATGACTGGATTAGATCCACTTTGGATCCTGTATACTAATGATTTTATAAATACGACTGAGAGCATTATTTTATGCACGCAATGTTTTCATTGACATAATCTTCTTCCCCTTTTTTTCTTCTCTTTTTTTGATGCACAATATTATTATTTAATGTATGAGCACGGCACTATTATAATGTGATTCTACTGCTATGAATCTTCAGCACATTATATGTTTACTATTATTGTTATTATGTATCAATTATAGGGTCTCATCATAGTAGTCACTATTGTGACTCTACTTGTACGGACCCCTTATATGTCACCTCTTTTATTACTTTTGCTGTATGATGTGTCACTACGGTGCACATCAGGCAGCCACGTCACATATGGTTATTCTTATGATTATGTTTTGGTTATTGCGTATTATTCTAATATCACGTATTGTTCTAATGTCACAGGCTTACTGATGTCTTCCTTTTACATGACAACTACTGTGGGTGTGGGGCCTGGTGAGGTCACGATAGTGTGTACCTGTAGTATCACGGCAGTTGTGTGATCACGCCCTATTCTCCTGTCTCTGGCTGAGACACGGACTGCGGCTCACCTGCGTTCCACGGGGGTCGCGGGGTGCGCATGCGCTGGGTGACGCCATCTCGATGCGCTCCGGCTCGTCTGCTTTTGTCGCCGCGCATGCGCGGTGCGCAGACGTGGACGCGCTGAAAGATGGCGCTGCCTATCATGGAGCCTCCCGCGCCCGTTCGTGTGGTCCACAGATGTGCCGAATCAAGGTAATTTCCATCCATTGTCCTACCCCCATTATGTCCCCTATATATACCCTGTTCACACTATGCACAGTACCTCCTGACGAAGCCGTGAGGTGAAACGCGCGTCGAGGTCCCGCGCCCAGGGTCTGTCACTTCAACTGCCGCCATGTCCTCAGGTACGGTCCGCATTAGCATGTGCTAGATTTTGTGGGGTCCTCTGTATGTGTTCTCACCAGGTCCCATACGCTCAGACGTCCACTTATTGTATCTTTTGTTACTTGTTTATTATATTATTGGACTGACAGTGATGCCCACATTACTAGGGTATACTAGCTGAGACTCTGGGTTCCAATAGTATCTGTGGTGCCGCGTGTACCATACCCTTATTGGGGTGACCATCATACCAGATACTTCTTTTGGGGTCCCCAGAGCCGCAGCTTTTATCCCATCTTTTTGACCGTACCTTACTGCACATTAAATTGTGCAGGTCCATGGTGTTCTTTTTGAATGTGCTTACCCTGTGCTTTCTCCGTGTACTGTATCACAACATCCCGTTGTTCTCCATCTTTTATATTTTATAAATAAATGATATTTTTTGATACAATACTCCACTTGTTTGGTTTTTAGTTAACCCTTCATCATGTCTGTGGGTATGTTCACGTCCCCAGTGGACATTTCTGTGTAGCAGTTTGATCTTGCAGCCTGTTATTTTTGATTTATTGTATATGGGCATATTCCATCTGGATGTTTTTGGTGGATGTTATGTGACTCTGCGCTCCATTGTATTACTATTTTTGGGCTGCATTTTCTCATACATTAATCTTCCGCTGGGTTGTGCAGTGAGTTGAACATCACAGACACTTGTAGCGGCAATTCATTGATACTTTCTACTGGTGAATCACCTCACTGCATTTTACACTGACATGTATTCCATCTGTTTGGCGGGTGTTTGAGGCACCGACGGGGGGGGACTACTGTATCCAGACTGTTTTGCTGATTATTCTCCATAGCAATTCTGTGTAAAATATTTTATGAATTTTTGTGATCAATTGATGATCTAATAAAGTATTTATATTTCTACTGGGCATTCTATGGATGTTTTTATAGCAGCATTTATAGGTTTATATGATTGGTTCTCCGTTTGCCCTTATTTACGGTATTATAGGGAGGCCTTTTTCTTCTTTTTTCGGTTCTATGTTAATATATTGTCTGTTTTTACAGATAGTTCCTCCAAATATATGGACTTCAGAAAACGAGATAAGACCTGGGCAACACAACTCGGGTCCATCTTTGGAGAATCAGCGGCAGCTGGGGCAGAGTCCAGTAATATAAAGGATTTGAAACTCAAAATTAAAGATCTGTTAAAAAAACGGATCAAAGTCTGGTGGAATAAGGCCTCACTTGAGCAGTACCTCCAAAGAGAAATTATCCCGCGGGGTTTAAGATTACAGCTATTTCCTGCCTTTGAGGTGGAGGATCCATCTTTCGTAGGGAAGTGGGAGGACACATTAACTCGGTGTTCCCGCACCCTGATTGAGCTCCTGATTGGGGCAGATAGAAAAACATTGGAAGTGGTGGAGAAAGAAATTGATAGTTTACGGGAACAGATACAACGGGCGGTACCAGCTGAAGCCTGTGCATCATTTGATGGTGAATTGGAGGAAGATCTGGTGAGATGGGAAAAAGAAATCCAGGCCCTTAAAGTGAAAAAATTCCAGAGAGATCTGGTTGATTTTCAGAATAATAAGGTATATCGGTGGCACATGACAAGAAGCCGCACACGAAATTCATCACTCTCTTTATCCACAACTTCCACAAATAGTCAAGGATGTGGAGAGCATTTTTTAGAGGAGTGCCGGGGATCCAGCGAGGGAGGCGGCAAGGAAAATTGGACCTCCCGTCTAAGAACCCCATCTACAAAGCGAAAGACAAGGCAGAATTATGCCCTGGGGAAACGAGCAAAGAGATAGTAAAGGTAATAAATCTGTCAGATATTGTTCTCACACAGCCCCAGCTATCTGTCTTGCGGAGGGGTCTGACTTTTTCACCGACGGGAAAATTTGATTTTTTCCTGTCGGTGAAGGACTTGGAACTCTTCGCAAGAAAATTGTGTTTTAAAAAATACTTTAATAGGGGTGGGGATCATTCCGATCTCTCCCCTATTGAAATACAAACTTTAAATGATTTACAATCATTATTGGAGGAACAGGAATCTGATGTGTCCAAATTCCCCGTGCACCTGCACCGCCGATCGCAACATTGGCCCCCTACAGCCTCATGTCCAGCAGTTGATATATTTGTTAAATTAGTTAAACAAGATCTTGAAAAATTATGCGACAATAGATCGCATGATAATCTTAATAGAGAGTTACGGCTGGCTTTAAAGGAACTTAAAAATATGAAAAATATTATCATAAAACCTGCGGATAAGGGGGGAAATGTTGTGGTCTGGCCGGTGCAGATGTACGAGAAAGAGGCTTTTCGACAACTGGGGGATACATCTTGTTACCAGAAACTGGAATCTAATGCTATGACACAATATAAGAGTGAGCTGGATGGCATCTTGAGACATGCATATGAGATGGGCATTATAAGTATGAAAATGTGGGAAGGTTTGACCACCGATTTTCAGGTACTTCCCACATTTTATTTATTGCCAAAAGTACATAAGGACCCCAAAACACCTCCGGGCAGACCGATAGTGTCTGGGATTGGGAGCCTGTGTGAGACTGTCTGCCGCTTTGTGGATTTTTATTTACAAAAATGTGTAGAGACCCTACCCTCTTTCGTACGTGACACCACTGATGTCCTTCATAGACTCAGTGGTGTACATTTAGACAAAAATATGTTTCTGGTCACGTGCGACGTCGAGTCCCTGTATACTTCCATCTGTCACGACCACGGGCTGCGAGCGTCACGATTCTTTCTTAATACAACTAAACTAGACAGTGATCTGGTTGATTTAATCATGACGCTGTTGGAGTTTGCATTGAAACATAATGCCTTAACGTTTAGGGATCGCTATTTCCTACAGCTCCGGGGAACGGCGATGGGGGCGACTTGTGCGCCCTCATACGCAAATCTTTTCCTGGGGCTGTGGGAGAGGGAGATTGTCTTGAATTTGGAAGGTCATGATGCCGTAGTCTCGTGGTCAAGGTACATTGATGATGTGCTGTCCATTTGGCAGGGCTCGACGTCGCACTTGAGAAAGTTTATGGATGATCTTAACTCCAATGATCAGAACATAAAGTTAACGTGGGTTTATAGTGGCGAGCGTGTCGATTTTTTGGATCTTGCGATTACTGTGGAGAATGATGGCCTTTTGGGCTTTGATATACATCGGAAGCCCACGGCCACAAATTCATTATTGTTCTCCTCCTCCTCGCATCATCCACAAGTCGCTCGCGCTATACCCATTGGACAATTTTGTCGAGCCAGGAGAATTTGTTCTAGCGAAGTAAGCTTCGAGCGAGAGGCAGCGGATCTCTCTAGGAGACTTCGAGAGAGAGGGTATAGCCACAAAGTAATCAAAAAAGGCTATGATAGGGCCAAAAACTCCTCGCGGGATAGTTTACTCAAACAATCCTCACGCAAAAAAGAAAAAGAAAAAGATTTTGGCTTTCCTAGGTTTATTACCAACTTCAATGCCCAATGGAGACAAATGCAAGATATTCTCCATAAACACTGGCAGGTTCTTCGCACAGATAGAGACCTGAAAAAGGTCATCTCAGATAGGCCACTGGTTACTTGGAAGAGAGCTAAAAACTTGAGAGATATTGTGACCAGGAGCCACTATGTGGCCCCTACAAAGGGAGGGATATTTGGAGATAAGGGCCCACAGTGGGGTTTCTTCCCCTGCGGTGATTGTACAGCGTGTAAATATATGATTCGGTCAGACAAATTTAATAACACCATCAGGGAGAAGGAGTATAAAATTGTGCACCACATCTCCTGTAAAACGGAGGCGGTGATCTATCGTGCTGAGTGCCCCTGTGGCCTGGTCTATATAGGCATGACCACGAGGGCACTCAGGACGAGAGTCCTGGAACACATTCGTGACATCAAGGCTGCTGCCGAGATCATGGAGTGCGAGAAACTTAGAAAGTTGAAACCAGTGGCAAAACATTTTAGGGAGGTGCATGGCTGCAACCCCAGGGGTATTCTGTTTAAAGGGATAGACCGGGTACGTTTGGGGATTAGAGGGGGCAACATAAAACGCTGCCTCCTCCAAAAAGAGACTAAATGGATGGTTCTGCTCAACACAGTGACTCCTCATGGATTAAATGAGGCTTTGAGTTTCAAATCCTTTATTTAGGGTAGCGTTGTTACTGAATTTTTCAGTGATTTTAACTGTTTTTTATTCTATTTAGTTTTCGTGTGGTCATGGTACGAGGAGTGGAGGTGTTCGAGTAGAGGAGCAGTTCTCGCATGTGCCGGAAATTCTATGATGCAAATAAAAAAGAGGATATCAACATAAAGAAACATCATGATCTTTTTATTTATTTTTGTGTGGTTGGTGCCATGATTATCTGATAAGGAATCTGCTATGATATATGGGCTATATTATTGGATAATGGATCTGTATGGATTATAATCAAAACATAATATTGTTTTAGGACCTTATGTATATCATTGGGTGATGTTGTGCCCGATTAGGCTGGTATAACCATGATTGATGGTACCCAGCTGGTTTTGGACACACCCTCACCCTTTAGTATGAATTATCAACTCTATGTATATTTATGATTATGAATTTTGGAATTTTTATTTATTTAGTCAATATTCTTTACACAGGTTAGGTCACTGGCGGGTGTAATATAGTCCGTACTGGAAGATGTTATTGACCAGTACGGTCTTCCTGTATAAGTTCACAATTTTGGTCTTAGGATAACTGATTATGTATATGTTGAGTGCTGCTGGGGTGTGACGATGGGCCTGACTGCACTGGACCCACTAGGCTTAGGTGGGCCCAGTGGCACTCGGGTCCATCGATCATCCCCCGCAGTACCTCACATTAATTATGAATTTTTTTCCCCTTCCTAATGGTTGTGGGATCTTTTTATGATATGGGATGAATTGAATGGGTCACTGTCTCCTACTTTGAAAATATTTAAGCGGGAGTATAATTTCACAGGGTCTATGCAGATTTCTTTTGAATGGGCTAGATAGGATGGGACCTCTATTGGTTAGGGCCTATACTTATATAATTATCGTTGCACGGGTTACTTGCATTTATTCTTGATAATATTGGCAAGAACATAATACCACTATTTGTTTTTTGAAAAATATTGTTCTTTTCTGTACATATACATAATTGATATACATATACTATGTCTTAGAGGAAATATATATTAAATATTACATTACATAATCATGCACATAAAATTTGGTTATTATAAATTGTTGTAATTATATATGGAATCATGGTGTCATGGATATGTAAATTTATTGTTAAAAACTATGGGATTTAATTCATATAAAATCATGTTATTTCCGGCGTATAAATTTGTTAAATTCTTGTGTACCCGCTTTTATAATATCATGGGTTTCAATCTATATAAAATCATGCTATCCCCTATGTACTAATTTATGGTGTGAAATTCATGAATATCTGTATGAAATTATGAAATTGTGGAATCATGTTTATACTACCGTACAGTGCAGATTTTTTGTTTATCTTTTGTTGATTTATTCCTATTTTTCTTCTCCTTTATTCTTTCCCCACCTTTATTCTCTCCCCCTTTTTTATCCCTATCATGAGCCATGTGTATTCAGCGGTCTTGTGGTTTTTCCGGACTTTATATACCTCATGCAAATCCCATTAAGGGCTAGGATTATTCGCCATATATTTGGATGGGCTCTGGTACTTTCGGAGCCGTTTGGCAGGTTTGCCGTATAGGCTGATATAGCGCTTGGCCAGGATGCGCTGCGCGCCGGGTCACGTGGGGACGCTGCTACGTTTCCTTGGGAGGCGGGCTGGAACACACGTTTGCGTTCCACCCCTCCTCCTGATGAATGAGGCGTCTTCATGATGTCCTCGGCGTGCATCATCTGGCACAAGCGCTCGATTAATAGGTATCAGCTGAATTATATTAACTATAGGTGTAGCTGCATGAGGGGTATAAAGGGGGAGCCATGGCCACACTCACATTAACCTCCTGACGAAGCTGAGGCGAAACGCGCGTCGGGGTTCTTTCCTGCCCTGTGTTCGGTGCCTTAACCCTTCATCATGTCTGTGGGTATGTTCACGTCCCCAGTGGACATTTCTGTGTAGGAGTTTGATCTTGCAGCCTGTTATTTTTGATTTATTGTATATGGGCATATTCCATCTGGATGTTTTTGGTGGATGTTATGTGACTCTGCGCTCCATTGTATTACTATTTTTGGGCTGCATTTTCTCATACATTAATCTTCCGCTGGGTTGTGCAGTGAGTTGAACATCACAGACACTTGTAGCGGCAATTCATTGATACTTTCTACTGGTGAATCACCTCACTGCATTTTACACTGACATGTATTCCATCTGTTTGGCGGGTGTTTGAGGCACTGACGGGGGGGACTACTGTATCCAGACTGTTTTGCTGATTATTCTCCATAGCAATTCTGTGTAAAATATTTTATGAATTTTTGTGATCAATTGATGATCTAATAAAGTATTTATATTTCTACAGGGCATTCTATGGTTGTTTTTATAGCAGCATTTATAGGTTTATATAGTTGTGAAAGTAGCAGTGGAAAATTACCAGCTTCTCATTCAAAGTCCCAAAAGTTTCTCAGGATTCATTAACCCTTTCCACAGAGCCTCGAAAATACAGTGCAAAAGAACAGGATATATATCACAACACACAGTACATAGTATTAAACAGTGCAAGCTAACCCTGTCAAGTGAAATAAAGTAAGAAGTTTATAACTTTGCATAGGGGAGATAGGCAAATGTCCAGACTTCACAGTACCCCTGCTTCAGGGGCACTACACTACTACTTAACTTTTCTGCATTACCTGCCAGCAGCTAAATTGTGAATGCAATATAGGTTCACTCAGGGTGAAGAAGGCAATGATCTTACATCCTACAACTGGGAAGACTGCACTCTGCCTAGATGCCAGCTCTTCCGATGGGGTAGCCTGTGGGGAATCAGGCTCTGGACAAGAGGATAGGGGAGGGCAGAGGCCGACTGCGCTCTGCCCAGATGCCAGCTCTTTTGCTGGGATGGGGTCAGGCAATCCTACCCCCAGGACCTGGTTGTGGATCGGCTGTGGAGAGGAAGGATCGCTTACTTCCTCCTCCTGGCATTCCTGCGGAGTTGGTTGGGGGATCTGTACTGTCCATCCAGCATCCCTGTAGGTCTGGTGCAGAGACCGCAGTCCCATCTGCACCATTAGATTTAGGGGTGCTGTCCCCCTGTGGTTGGGGAGAGAGACCGGTTGTCTCCTCTCCCTGCAAGGTACACTGCCGCTGGGGAATGGAGACGCTGCTCTCCTCTCCCTGCAAAACATACTGCCGCTGAGGATCAGGACCGACTGTCCCTACTCCCTGAAACTCTGGCTGCCGTTGAGGAGTCAGACCGACTGTCTGGACTCCGGTTAATGCTGGCTGTAGTTGGGGATCTGGGCCGGCTGCCCAGCATCCCTGTAGTGCCGGTGGAGAGACTTCCCAGAACCAGTCGATAAAGTTCCTACTTTGGGAGCTGGTAGGGAAGCAGGGGGTATCGCCGCCCAGTCTTCCCAGTTGTAGAATGGCAGATATGGCTTTGCTTGTCGGGTAGGTTAGAGCTGAACGGAGCTGAGCAGGTGTTGGTAGGTCTGCTCCAGCTCCCTGTCATGGAAGGTGTACAGGAAACTAGAAGACACAAAATAAATATCCGACTGACTGGATCCAAAACTAAGGAACAAAAGGGAGAGCCCTGCATCAGACCTGGCACTCTCCCTGACTGCTCAGTCTATGCAAAAATCCCAATGGTAGATGATCGCATATCCTCGTACCTCGACTGTATAACACCTGAACACCCTATAATAGTGAGGGGACACGACCACCGGCTCCCTACACTTGATACGGAGGGAGTCAGGGTCACCTGGGATCCAGCAAGCAGAAAAACACAAATGAATGAACAAAACTTATCTGTAGAAGACTCAGAAGTAGGATCAGCATGCACACACTCCAGGAAGGAATATAAACCGCAAAGTGAAGCAGTCTGGGAAGGGATTTAAAGGGATGCAATCAGTGCAACTACATGACAGCTGAGAGAGGCTAACGAGATGAGAAAATGAAAGCAAAACACAAGGAAGCTCAAGGAGGAGGTTCTGAAAGGCATCTGTCAGAGCTTCTCAGATGTCACCTTGTTACCAGGTGCATCATGTCTTTGCTCACCTCCCATCCGTCATCATAAATATGCATGCCCATCCGGTAGTCGTAGATGTCCCAAAACCTGGACTCCTCCATGCTGCTGAGATCAATGTCCTCCTCCAAGGCCTCCCATAGTAATCCAGATCCATCATAATCCTTCCCTTCGGGTAAGTCGTGCTTGATCGTCCAGGGGGTATGTTGAATGACATGCCACCTTAGGGCCCGGTAAGCGTCCTCTAGCCAAAGCTCCTTACATACCAGGCTCTGGAGCTCTGTTACCCACTCATCCAGGGGCTGCTATCCCAAGAGACCCATCCGCATCACCATACGCTTCTGTAGCCGCTGCTCATAACTGGGGAGACTCTCACCTTGCCGCCGCTGGGCATTTTCCAGGGCATCATACCAGACTTCCTTTCTGTCTGCATCCCTGTAGTCCGCGGCTGCTTCCTCATCATCATCATGGAACGCTGTCCGAAGACTAGCCGATTCCATCCTGCTGTATCCAGGGGCGCTGTACGGGGACAAGCGTTGCCCTAAATTTAGTAAATCCACAAACGGTGTCTCCGAGATGCTTCTCCTCTCACTAGGATGCCATCCCACTGCTGCCACCACTGTAACAGATCTCCTGGCACCCGACTGGGTACCTCCATTGATGGATGCTCCTAGTGCTTCCCAAGGACTCCAAGCACTCTGCTCTACACCGTAACCACCACAGGAACAAGGAACAGGAACAGCTCTTACAAGAGCTAGGGGTTATTGCCAGGGGAGTATACAGCGTATAGCAATCCCCACACACTAGACGAGGCTCTATGTTGAATGTAAAACAGGAACTCACTTTATTGAAGAACAACTCAGTATATATACAGTTCAAGAAGTCCAACAACATAAATCAATCAACCATCAACAACATGCAAACAGACATCTTCACCCCCTCCATAATGAATGAATAGGGAGAGAGGAGACACCTGTGATGGGATTATCTCCTGAGTGTATCCTAGAGTGATCTACTCATCTAGGAGTCGGCTGATCCTAGAGTCAGCTATCTTAATACCATCACTAACACAATCAGTGGGAGTCTCAGTGCAGAATTAACCCTTTTTGTGTTGCTGAATTCACACCCTGCACTTTAAATGGGCAATAGGAAATATGTGGCATATAAATTTCATACATAAATCAGGGTTCATAGTTCCTTGTAACCCCAAAAGGTCTGAGGTGGTCTCCATAGTTCTGGGTCCATAGTCCGTAGGCCTTCAGGCTTCTCCAGCAGCCCCAGTGACGGTTCAGTCCGTCACACGTAACTTCCGTCAATGACGGACCCCTGCGCCTTCCTACAAAGCCTAGAAAAAACCTACATCTCTATATAGTGATGCTATAGCTTAGTGATGTAGTGGTTTACTATGAATGTAGTGATCTTAGTTTCAAATCCCAGAAGAGATATACATTTTATTTCAGTTATTTTTTCTGTTATGGCAATTAATGATGCGCATATTTTGGCGCAATCCGTGCAACTTCACATTTTAGCAGGTCTGACTACATATTACTGATTGGTGCACTAAGTAATGTTGTGAACTTGTGACATCACAGCACTATGTATGTATGTATGTATGGACAGCAGAATCTATCACACTACCTAACACCCTGCACTGAAACCTATCAGCTACACCATATCACGATCTAACCTACACTGACTATCTCCCACTAACTATCTGTATTATATATATAAGCTAACTATCTAATGTAATGACACAGGAAAGCACAGAGCACAGCAATGACACTGCGGACTCTCTCAGAACTGCAAAATACTGCAGAAAGTGGCTGCTGGGGAGGTTCTTATATCGTAAGGGGTAGGCAACTTTCCAATTGGTTGCTAGGGATGTTGCTAAGCTCAAACAAAGACATTGCAGCCTTCTCATTGGCCCACAAGCAAGAAGCAGGGAGGGATCATGGGTTAAAAATCTAGAATATTCACGCATACGAATATATAGCTCTATATTCTAAATGTTCGCAAATTCTCGAAATGGAGATATTCGCAATTAAAATGTGTGATTCAAATATTTTTGCCCAACACTGCTGACGAGGAGATCTAAGGGATAGGTACGAGACACCCAATAAACGCTACCTCCCCTGCCTGGATTGCTTGTAGGGTAATATATTTCAGACATCGTGGTCAGATCAGTTAAAGCAAACAAGGATAAATGCAATAAAATCAAGTAGAATAAAATTACTCACTTTACTGAGGAGGAGGTCTATGGGATAAACCCAAGACACCCAAATAGACACTACCTCCCCCGCCAAGATCGCTCGTAGTGTGACAGTAAAGAACACGGCAGTATCCAAGATGTACTTCAGGTGGTTTCCTTTAATAAAATCTCAGGTGGGCTCAACACGTTTTGGGGGCTTCAATATACCCTCTTCTTCTGGAGAAGTCAAGTATTTAATAGCAGAACAAAATGCTATAATACATTCACTTACCAATAGGCCTTATATATTTTGTTGCATGTGGTCACCTAAAACATGTGGTAGGGATAGAGGGAGGGGGATGGACATCATTTCCTGTGTAAACTGGAAGTTGTGCATTCCAGTGTGAAACGCATATCTAAACACTAGTTTTATTCAAATGAACATTGGTGGGATAGTTAAATACCATTGGTGGTGTTAGTGGATGCCTGGAGTGTACCTCAAACCCTGGAGGAGGGTGAGTGTTACAAAACTGTTAGTTACACTGTTACAAAACTGTTAATTACACTGTGTGCGGTCGGTCAGGACTTCAGGGACCCGTAACTCCCGAACCCTTGGACCGACGGAGCCGGATTTTGGATATGTTGTTCCCCTACACCAGGACTGTCTGAGGATACCGAATGTAAAGATGTACCCCCTGGTTTTGGGGTACATCCAGAACTTGGGTAACATTGTGTGTGGGTTGATTATGTTAAAGGCTTATCTGAGGGGAGGAGACGTGGGGGCTGTCCCAGACATGTAATTGTGTATTGTGGTAATCATGTAAATGTAGCCTTCCCAGGGCAGGATTGCATAAAAGAAGGCCCCGGGTCAATAAACATCAGTCTTGCTTAACCTTCAAATCGCAGCCTCGACTCGTTTGTGGAGGGGGGAAGGATTATCCTAGCTGAAAGATCGTTACCGGGATTACTCTACATTTACAGGATCCTTCTGGATACCGAGACGAAGCGGCTCCTCTCTCTCTCCCTAAGCAGAGATCCAGACTATCCAAGCGGTCCAGCTCCCAGCTAGCCGGGGAGTAACCGTAACATTTGGATGGCAGCGGTGGGATTGTCCTGGATTTCCTAGGAGAGGTACTGAACGGATGGAGAGCGCTTACGAAAAATTGAAACGTGCGACCCTGAAGGATTTACTCGAAAGCAGAGGGGGGAACGCCAGCAACCGTCCGAGAAGGGAACTGATCGCAGAACTAACCGAACTGGATCAGGGCTTCACGATGGCAGAAACCCCAACCACGAGTAGTGACGAAAAGACCAGGATTGTTCGGGAGAGGCTCTCTCTATACGGGCCGAACCCACCTATGGAACTGGTACAGCAGTTGATGGCAGAAGCGGACGAGGATATACGGAAGGCTCGAGCCCACGAACTCAGCCTAGTGACCGCACACCGCAATGCCGAAGCACCGCAGGTAATCGTTCCTGTCGGAAACGCAGGGAGGCCAAAGATACCCTATGCGGCTTTTAGACCCTTCCTAGAGAGCGAGACAGGAATCAATGAATATTTGGCGGACTTCGAGAGGCAATGTGCCCTGCACCAGATTCCCAACAGAGAGTGGCCCACGATATTGTCTGGAAAACTATCCGGGCGAGCTCTGGAAGCATTTCGGACTCTGGGCGCTGAGGAAGTGACACAGTATGCGCTGGTCAAAGAGACACTGTTGCGGCGGTACGCTGTAACTCCTGACACGTATCGCCGACAATTTCGTAGCACGAGAAAGAAGCCTAACGACACACATATGGAATGGGCGCACCGAATGCGGAGAGC
Source organism: Bufo gargarizans (assembly GCF_014858855.1). Taxonomy (NCBI): domain Eukaryota; kingdom Metazoa; phylum Chordata; class Amphibia; order Anura; family Bufonidae; genus Bufo; species Bufo gargarizans. The sequence continues at coordinate 91,722,380 of NC_058089.1, read as the reverse complement.
GGCAAATCACTGGATGAGCGGAAGTAAAGCTGTGACTGGTGAGGAAATTTTACAATTATTTCTCTTAGAACATTTTTATAACGGCATGGAGCAGCAGGGGAAGGAATGGCTGCGAGACAGACGACCCTCTACCTTAGAAGAAGCAGCCAAATTGGCCGATGAACATTACGACTCCCGTCTACACGAACCCACGAACTACCGAGCCCCAGCACGGGTTGAACACAAAGATGTTTACCGCACGCCACCACGTACTGAATTCCGAGCCTCGGTGCCCGCGGGCCCCACACGGTACTCAGGACCACCGAGTAACAACTCTGATCACCCCAGACTGACCTGCTACCGATGCAAGCAACCAGGGCACCTCATGGCTAGCTGCCCCCTTAATGCACACCAGACCCCTCGGAATTATAATTACCCCCCTGGGTCATCTCGTCCTGCCCGGGTGCTCTGTGTTAACCAAGAAGCCCCTATGGAGGAATATTTGGGACCACTTCACGAAGCAGATCCGGTATATGCTGCTTCGGATAACCGCCAGCACCATCGGCAGAAGGTATGGCTCGAGGGCCGATCTACCGAGGGGTTAAGAGACACGGGGGCTACCATTACACTAGTCCAGAGCCATTTGGTGCCGGAGCACAAGCGATCAGGGCAGACTGTGGCCGTTAGAGTGGCGGGGGGGATGTGTACAAAATTCCGACCGCTAAAGTACATCTTGATTGGGGAGTGGGAAAGGGGTCCGTAAACGTGGGCATAATGGATAATTTACCTGCCGAAGTACTACTGGGCAACGATTTGGGCCCCATGACTTCTGCCTATGCTCCAGTGGACAACAACGAGGCAAACCCAGTGACTACCAGAGCCCAAGCCCGAACGGAGCAAGAACTATCACCGGTGCGGGAGACACAGGTAAGACCTACCCCGACCTCGACTGACCCGTTAGGTCCCATACCCTGGGACACCCCAGATGCTTTCGAGACAGAGTCTAAGACTGACCCGACATTACAAAAGTACCGGGAACGAGCAGAGACCGGAGGGAGCGGGTCAGATAACGAAACCTTTTTATGGGAAAAGGGAAAGCTGTATCGCTTGACGGAGAAAAGGGAGCAGCAGAGGCGACAGCTGGTAGTGCCCCACAAATACCGTCGAGAAATACTCAAGATAGGACATGACATTCCCTTGGCAGGCCACCTAGCTGTAACCCGCACACTACACCGTATTACTCACACATTCTTTTGGCCAGGGGTACACGCTGATGTTAGGACTTATTGTAAGACCTGCGATGTGTGCCAACGAGTAGGGAGGAGAGGCGATCACCCTAAAGCTCATTTAGTAAATATGCCCATTGTGGAGGAACCCTTCAGCAGGGTTGCTATTGACCTAGTGGGACCGCTGGCTACCCCTAGTCCCTCCGGTAAGCGCTACATTCTTACCGTAGTGGACTACGCTACCAGGTACCCGGAAGCTGTCGCCCTATCCAACATCCAAGCTGATACGGTAGCGAATGCGCTGGTGCAGGTGTTTTCCCGGGTAGGATTTCCGAAAGAAATCCTGTCCGACCGAGGCACCCAATTTACGGCCGAATTGACTCAGCAACTCTGGCAGGTTTGCAAAATTAAGTCCCTCCTGAGCTCTCCATACCACCCCCAGACAAACGGACTTTGTGAGAGGTTCAACGGGACCCTCAAACAAATGCTCAAAACATTTACTCAGGAATACCGAGACTGGGAGCGTTTTCTGCCACACCTCCTATTTGCTTATCGGGAGGTGCCCCAGGAAACAACCGGGTTTTCGCCCTTCGAGTTGCTCTACGGAAGAAAAGTACGGGGACCCCTAAACCTGATCCGGGAGCACTGGGAGGGAGAGATGGAGACTGACGGTGTCCCCATTGTGCCGTACGTGCTGGAACTCAGGGACCGAATGGAGCAATTAGCTAAATCAGTGCAGGCTAACCTCCAGTCGGCCCAGAGAAGACAGAAGGTGTGGTACGATCGGGGGGCCCGAAAGAGAATCTTTACCCTAGGACAAAAGGTGTTAGTGCTTAAGCCAGTTAAGACAGACAAATTACAGGCGTCCTGGCAGGGCCCCTATCAGATAGTGGAGAAAAGGGGAGACACCACCTACGTAATAGCTAGCTGCCATGACAGCAATCTTAGAAAGACATTCCATGTGAACATGCTCAAGGAATATCTTGAGCGGCCGGAGAACGTGACGGCCATATGCTGTCCCCCTCAGGAAGACCCCGACAGTCTACCCATTCCAGATCTGTTAGAAAAAAGTCCCCACGCAGATATAGTAGCTCAGGTCAAGATAGGGGACCGACTTAGCCCCACTGAAAGGGAGCAGCTTAACCAACTCCTGCAGTCCAAAAGCCCCACTTTCTCCCAGAAGCCAGGGTACACTACCTTAACCACCCACCAGGTAGATACCCCGGGACAAGCTCCTTTACGCCAGGCTTCTTACCGAATCCCCGAGGCAGTTAGGGCAGAGATGAAGAAGGAGATCGATGAGATGCTCCAACTCAAGGTAATTGAGCCCTCCGATAGTCCCTGGGCTTCTCCAGTGGTCCTGGTGCCCAAGAAAGATGGTACAACCCGGTTTTGCGTAGACTATCGGAGGCTCAATGAAAAGACAGTGACGGACGCTTACCCTATGCCCAGGGTAGACGAGCTACTCGATCGTATAGCCAGGGGAAATTATCTGACCACCATCGACCTCTGCAAGGGTTACTGGCAGATTCCCCTGGCCCAGGAGGCTGTCCCCAAGTCAGCATTCGTCACCCCGTTCGGCTTATATCATTTTAAGGTAATGCCGTTTGGGATGAAGAATGCCCCAGCTACATTCCAGCGCTTGGTTGATAGGCTCCTGGATGGCTTCCAGAGTTTTGCTTGCGCATACCTGGACGACATAGCGATCCACAGTGAGTCCTGGGGGGACCACTTAGCTCACGTAGGAATGGTTCTGGATCAGATCCGGACTGCGGGCCTGACTCTGAAGCCAGAAAAATGCCACTTTGGGATGGCCGAGGTACAGTACCTGGGTCACCGGGTGGGGTGTGGGAAACAGCGACCAGAGCCGGCCAAGATAGAAGCTGTTGCCAATTGGCCCACCCCCACCACTAAGACTCAGGTCCTAGCATTCCTGGGCACAGCAGGGTACTACAGACGGTTTGTACCAGACTACAGCACACTTGCCAAACCCCTGACTGACCTGACCAAGAAAAACTTACCTCGACAGGTCCTGTGGTCTCCCCACTGTGAAACGGCTTTCCAAGCTCTCAAACTTGCTCTTGTCAACGCTCCCGTCTTGGCGGCCCCAGCCCTTAACAAACGTTTTATCGTCCATACAGACGCTTCCATGTTCGGGCTGGGAGCTGTCCTCAGCCAAGTAGGCGAAGACGGAGGGGAGCACCCAGTTGTCTACATCAGCCGTAAGCTCCTGCCACGCGAAGTCAGCTATGCAGCGGTAGAAAAAGAGTGTTTGGCTTTGGTGTGGGCACTAAAGAAATTGACTCCCTATTTGTATGGACAAGAGTTCACTCTGGTTACTGACCATAACCCGTTGGTGTGGCTAAACCGGGTCTCGGGGGATAACGGCAGACTTTTACGTTGGAGTCTGTCATTACAACCCTTCAACTTCACCATTACCTACAGACCTGGGAAACAGAATGGCAACGCTGACGGGTTGTCCAGACAAACAGACCTCAGCCCAGCATAACCCGCGGTCTGGACAGCCTTAGTCTGCCCCGAAAAGGGGTCAGACAGTGTCTGCCAGAGTGTTCCACAAAAAGGGAGCACTGTTACAAAACTGTTAGTTACACTGTTACAAAACTGTTAATTACACTGTGTGCGGTCGGTCAGGACTTCAGGGACCCGTAACTCCCGAACCCTTGGACCGACGGAGCCGGATTTTGGATATGTTGTTCCCCTACACCAGGACTGTCTGAGGATACCGAATGTAAAGATGTACCCCCTGGTTTTGGGGTACATCCAGAACTTGGGTAACATTGTGTGTGGGTTGATTATGTTAAAGGCTTATCTGAGGGGAGGAGACGTGGGGGCTGTCCCAGACATGTAATTGTGTATTGTGGTAATCATGTAAATGTAGCCCTTCCCAGGGCAGGATTGCATAAAAGAAGGCCCCGGGTCAATAAACATCAGTCTTGCTTAACCTTCAAATCGCAGCCTCGACTCGTTTGTGGAGGGGGAAAGATTATCCTAGCTGAAAGATCGTTACCGGGATTACTCTACATTTACAGGATCCTTCTGGATACCGAGACGAAGCGGCTCCTCTCTCTCTCCCTAAGCAGAGATCCAGACTATCCAAGCGGTCCAGCTCCCAGCTAGCCGGGGAGTAACCGTAACAGTGAGGTTGAACGTGAATTGGCATGCGAGCGGGACGGACGGGTACTTCCAGTCCTGCCCGCAGTGGAACGCATCGGTGGAACGCAAGTCACTTCAGGTGTGGTGGAATGCAGGGAAGGAGACTGCGCTTCAAGCTCTGACCTTGTCCACTAGAAAGCATATATAGATTGTTTGCTTGTTGTATAAATAGAGGCACGTTCTTATCAAGGGAGATATAGGCAATGTGTATATATATATATATATATATATATATGTATATACACAGTACAGACCAAAAGTTTGGACACACCTTCTCATTCAAAGAGTTTTCTTTATTTTCATGACTATGAAAATTGTAGATTCACACTGAAGGCATCAAAACTATGAATTAACACATGTGGAATTATATACATAACAAAAAAGTGTGAAACAACTGAAAATATGTCATATTCTAGGTTCTTCAAAGTAGCCACCTTTTGCTTTGATTACTGCTTTGCACACTCTTGGCATTCTCTTGATGAGCTTCAAGAGGTAATCACCTGAAATGGTCTTCCAACAGTCTTGAAGGAGTTCCCAGAGATGCTTAGCACTTGTTGGCCCTTTTGCCTTCACTCTGCGGTCCAGCTCACCCCAAACCATCTCGATTGGGTTCAGGTCCGGTGACTGTGAAGGCCAGGTCATCTGGCGCAGCACCCCATCACTCTCCTTCATGGTCAAATAGCCCTTACACAGCCTGGAGGTGTGTTTGGGGTCATTGTCCTGCTGAAAAAAAAATGATGGTCCAACTAAACGCAAAAACCGGATAGAATAGCATGCTGCGGTAGCATGCTGGTTCAGTATGCCTTCAATTTTGAATAAATCCCCAACAGTGTCACCAGCAAAGCACCCCCACACCATCACACCTCCTCCTCCATACTTCACGGTGGGAACCAGGCATGTAGAGTCCATTCATTTACCTTTTCTGCGTCGCACAAAGACACGTGGTTAGAACCAAAGATCTCAAATTTGGACTCATCAGACTAAAGCACAGATTTCCACTGGTCTAATGTCCATTCCTTGTGTTCTTTAGCCCAAACAAGTCTCTTCTGCTTGTTGCCTGTCCTTAGCAGTGGTTTCCTAGCAGATATTCTACCATGAAGACCTGATTCACACAGTCTCCTCTTAACAGTTGTTCTAGAGATGTGTCTGCTGCTAGAACTCTGTGTGGCATTGACCTGGTCTCTAATCTGAGCTGCTTTTAACCTGCGATTTCTGAGGCTGGTGACTTGGATGAACTTATCCTCCGTAGCAGAGGTGACTCTTGGTCTTCCTTTCCTGGGGCGGTCCGCATGTGAGCCAGTTTCTTTGTAGCGCTTGATGGTTTTTGTGACTGCACTTGGGGACACTTTCAAAGTTTTCCCAATTTTTCGGACTGACTGACCTTCATTTCTTAAAGTAATGATGGCCACTCGTTTTTCTTTACTTAGCTGCTTTTTTCTTGCCATAATACAAATTATAACAGTCTATTCAGTAGGACTATCAGCTGTGTATACACCTGACTTCTCCACAACGCAACTGATGGTCCCAACCCCATTTATAAGGCAAGAAATCCAACTTATTAAACCTGACAGGGCACACCTGTGAAGTGAAAACCGTTTTAGGTGACTACCTATTGAAGCTCATCAAGAGAATGCCAAGAGTGTGCAAAGCAGTAATCAAAGCAAAAGGTGGCTACTTTGAAGAACCTCGAATATGACATATTTTCAGTTGTTTTACACTTTTTTGTTATGTATATAATTCCACATGTGTTAATTCATAGTTTTGATGCCTTCAGTGTTAATCTACAATTTTCATAGTCATGAAAATAAAGAAAACTCTTTGAATGAGAAGGTGTGTCCAAACTTTTGGTCTGTACTGTATATATGGCGTATTGGTGTACGTTGTTTATCAGTATACATTACCATTGACAGTCAGTCCATGGATAGACAGTGATAGGAAACAAATACAAAATAAGGGTCCATTCACATGTCCGTGTGTGTTTTGCGAATCCACGGATCCGCAAAACACGGACATTGGCGATGCGTGTTCCGCATTTTGCGGACCGCACATCGCCGGCACTTAATAGAAAATGCCTAATCTTGTCTGCAAATGCGGACAAGAATAGGATATGTTCTATATTTTTCAGGATCGGAATTGCGGACCCGGAAGTGCGGGTCCGCAATTCCGGATCCGGGCAGCACATCGTGCTGCCCCATAGAAATGAATGGGTCCGCAATTCTGTTCCGCAAAATGCGGAACGAAATTGCGGACGTGTGAATGGACCCTAAAATGCACTATTAGTATGGATGGATAATTAAATAAATAAATGGATGGAAGATGAAACAGTAAATACATAAATTAATGAATACGGCAATTTCAATAGATAAATACAATAAATGGATGTATTACTTAATAAAATAAAAAAATTAAAAATTAAATAAAAAATAGAAATACACTTAGGTGAATAGTTGGATGGGTGACCTTATTAAGGAGTGGATAGTGGATATATAAATATTATAATATATTATAAATATTGTAAAGAAGGCTGCTTGATATATACAGATGTACATAAACTGTATATTACATATAAAAAATATACATTATTGTTGTATAGTATATTAAAAATATACCATGATGTAATATATTAGAAGTACTGTATATTAGCATGATATATATTAAGAAATATACCGCTATTGTAAATATAAAGATAAATAATTCTATCTGAGAAATAAATAAATGTGATAGGGTAAACACAACTTTATTTATAAAATAGCCTAAAATGGCTTAAAAAATGGAGTGGTTGAATCTTTAAAAGTGCATTTGTGGGAATAAATAGATCAAATACTAGTGAAAAACTTAATAAAGATCCTTTGGATGAGCGTTAGTGGGGTCTATCCAGTAACTAATTTGATCATCTAGAATTATTAGGGGTCTGCGGGTTTAGTAGTTGGTATACTCTAGGGATTCGTTTAACCCAAAGAGGAGTAAAGTGTTTAAACGGAAGATCCAGTACATCTCTTTCCGGCATAGAAATTGGTACAATTGGGGGATCCACTCTAGCAGAGAAACTCGGAGAAGAGAAGGATTGCTATCATGATGGGTCGAAAAGTTTCATTTGATCTTAGACCTGTGCTCATTCATCCTCTCACGAAGAGTTTGGATGGTTCTCCCTAAATATAACAGATTGCATGGACATTGTAGAAGGTAGATTATGTTATTAGTCCCGCAATTTATATCGTGTTTCAGATAAAATGTTTCGTTGGATGATGGAATATTAATTTATTTTCTATTGTGAGTGATTATGTCGCAGCATTTGAACTTTTTGTTGTTGCATCTGTGCGCGCCTTTAATGACTGGATCTTTGAGTAATGGGTGTATGTCCCCTTTTTTGTCTTTTTCTTCGGAAGGGAAGGGGCTATCATATTTTTGAGGGTTTGCGCTCTTCTGTATGTAATGATTAGGAAGGGTGGTACATCTTTTTTCAGAATAGGGTCTTTTTTGAGGATCGCCCAATGTCTGTTTAATATCTAGAAAAACTTAGTCCAGCTCACCTTCCTGGTTGGATATATAATCCCGACTCCGGAGGCCCTAGGGGTGTGTCCCCGTAGCAGGCTGCAATAACTTTAGAAAGGAAGGTCTCGGAGGCAATAGAGATCCTCTAAAAGCTCTTCTTTATTATTCATAAATGAATAGCGGACGCAGCCACTTCGTACACAGCATAAACGTTGACGCGTTTCGGGTTGGTACCCTTAGTCGTAACGACTAAGGGTACCAACCCGAAACGCGTCAACGTTTATGCTGTGTACGAAGTGGCTGCGTCCGCTATTCATTTATGAATAATAAAGAAGAGCTTTTAGAGGATCTCTATTGCCTCCGAGACCTTCCTTTCTAAAGTTATTGCAGCCTGTTTAATATCTGTCAGATCAGTGTGTGTTTGGAATTGTATCTGGTTATTAGACTGTATTGGGAATTAGTGGAGGAATTTTGCTGTGGCTTTTTGTGATCTATGTCTTTGAGTTTAAGGGGCTCTTTCTGGTTGACTTTTTTAATTCTCTTGGTTGAATCGCTAATGAGATTTTTGGGGTAGCCCTTCTCCTCAAATCTGTGCCTCAGGGTCTCCAGCTGTTGTCTCATAGTATCATCATCTGAACAGTTCCTTCTTATTCGCTTAATCTGGCTATAGGTAATGTTTCTTTTCCATTTTAGGGGGTGACAACTTTTATAGTCCAGATAGCTATTCGCATCCACTTTTTTTAAATGGGTTTTAGTGGTAATTTTGTACGAAATTGTGGTGAGGTGGAAGTCCAGCAAAATGGCCTCTGTATGACTGTATTCGAGGGTGAACGATAGGCCCCAGTTATTGGAATTTTACTCTTTAATGAAAAGTCCAAGCTCCTCTACACTATCCTTCCAAATAAAAATGATATCATCGATGTATCTTCGATAGATTAAAATGTTGGGATGCAAGATAAGACCAAAAACATCTTCAAAAAGTCCCATAAAAATATTTGCATAAGATGGTGCAAATTTAGACCCCCATAGCAGTCCCTTTGGTTTGGATATAAAAAGACTTGTTAAAAGTAAAGTAATTATGATTTAAAATAAACTCTATGGCTTTAAGAATAAAATCTTTTTGGGATATCGGGCATATTTGGGTCGAGTTTAAGAAATTTCTTTATTGCCAAAAGACCCACATCGTGTCTGATGTTGCTGTAAAGGGATGCTACATCAAGAGTGACCCATATGTACCCTTCTTTCCAACTTATAGAGTCAAGGGTATTGATAGGATGGGTTGTGTCCTTAAGGTACGAAGGAGGCTTGACTACATATTTCTGGAGATAATAATCTACATAAACTGGAAGATTGGATGTTAGAGAGTTGATTCCTGATATTATTGGTCTACCCGGGGGGTTTTCTAGCGATTTGTGAATTTTTGGAAGAAAGTAAAAACGTGCTGTGGATGGATTGGATGTCATGAGAAATCTTTTTTCTTTTTTATCAATAATCCCTAGTTTGGAGCCGGACTCGATCAGTTCAGATAGTGATTTTTTTAAACTTGACATAGGGTCGTCTTTGAGGGTCCTATAGTATTCTTTATCTGCAAGAATTCTATGTGATTCTTCGATGTAATAATCATAGTCCATTATAACAATCCCTCCCCCTTTATCTGCATTTTTGATAACTATGTCACGATTATTTTTCAGGCTCTTTAGGGCTTTAATTTCACTGGAGCTCAGGTTGCTTGGAAGAGAGGGTAGGGGGGCTGTATGGTTAGCATTGGGTAGTGCGTTTTTTTGGTTGGCAACAGCCAAGGTTTTCAGGTCGTCCAACACCATATTGTAGAAACTTTGTAGGTGAGGCCCCTTGCTTTCTAATGGATAAAATTGTATTTATTTTTAAGATTGGAAGGTATTGGATCGGTGATTTGTAGTGGAGCTTTTAGAGATGTATCGGTAGGGGTTGGGGGTGGGTTTGGTTCTGGAATAGTGATATAACTTGCTTCTGTCAACTTAGGTTGTAAATGTTCTTTGATAGAAAAATGGCATCTTAGAGTGAGCTTGCAGATGTATTTATTAAGGTCAATAAATCAAACAGGTCTAGTTCACTTGTTGGGCAGAAGAATAGACCTCTACTTAATAGTTTTAACTCATTTGGTTTTAACTTGTGTTTAGAAAGGTTAAAACCTTGTCAAACAGTCCTTTTTTAGAGAGGTTGTCACCAACGGTGACACCGAATCATACACCACCTATCAGAAAAAACATTTCCACCATCCAGCTATTGAGTCCATTCCTCACTCCAGTGGGCTCTGGATATTTCTACTCCAGACTCAGTCCACTGCTTCCGCAGGTCCCCCAAGGTCTGGAATCGGTCCTTCTCCACAATCTTCCTCAGGGTCCGGTCACCTCTTCTCGTTGTGCAGCGTTTTCTGCCACACTTTTTCCTTCCCACAGACTTCCCACTGAGGTGCCTTGATACAGCACTCTGGGAACAGCCTATTTGTTCAGAAATTTCTTTCTGTGTCTTACCCTCTTGCTTGAGGGTGTCAATGATGGCCTTCTGGACAGCAGTCAGGTCGGCAGTCTTACCCATGATTGCGGTTTTGAGTAATGAACCAGGCTGGGAGTTTTTAAAAGCCTCAGGAATCTTTTGCAGGTGTTTAGAGTTATTTAGTTGATTCAGATGATTAGGTTAATAGCTCGTTTAGAGAACCTTTTCATGATATGCAAATTTTTTTAGATAGGAATTTTGGGTTTTCATGAGCTGTATGCCAAAATCATCAATATTAAAACAATAAAAGGCTTGAACTACTTCAGTTGTGTGTAATGAATCTAAAATATATGAAAGTCTAATGTTTATCAGTACATTACAGAAAATAATGAACTTTATCACAATATGCAAATTTTTTCAGAAGGACCTGTATATATATATTTTTATATATATATATATAATTTTTATATATATATATATATATATATATATATACAGTACAGACCACAGGTTTGGACACACCTCATTCAAAGAGTTCTCTTTATTTTCATGACTATGAAAATTGTAGATTCACACTGAAGGCATCAAAACTATGAATTAACACATGTGGAATTATATACATAACAAAAAAGTGTGAAACAACTGAAAATATGTCATATTCTAGGTTCTTCAAAGTAGCCACCTTTGCTTTGATTACTGCTTTGCACACTCTTGGCATTCTCTTGATGAGCTTCAAGAGGTAGTCACCTGAAATGGTTTTCACTTCACAGGTGTGCCCTGTCAGGTTTAATAAGTGGGATTTCTTGCCTTATAAATGGGGTTGGGACCATCAGTTGCGTTGTGGAGAAGTCAGGTAGATACACAGCTGATAGTCCTACGGAATAGAATTTGTATTATGGCAAGAAAAAAGCAGCTAATTAAAGAAAAACGAGTGGCCATCATTACTTTAAGAAATTAAGGTCAGTCAGTCCAAAAAATTGCGAAAACTTTGAAAGTGTCCCCAAGTGCAGTCACAAAAACCATCAAGCGCTACAAAGAAACTGGCTCACATGCGGACCGCCCCAGGAAAGGAAGACCAAGAGTCACCTCTGCTGCGGAGGATAAGTTCATCCGAGTCACCAGCCTCAGAAATCGCAGGTTAACAGCAGCTCAGATTAGAGACCAGGTCAATGCCGCACAGAGTATGGGCAGCAGACACATCTCTAGAACAACTGTTAAGAGGAGACTGTGTGAATCAGGCCTTCATGGTAGAATATCTGCTAGGAAACCACTGCTAAGGACAGGCAACAAGCAGAAGAGACTTGTTTGGGCTAAAGAACACAAGGAATGGACATTAGACCAGTGGAAATCTGTGCTTTGGTTTGATGAGTCCAAATTTGAGATCTTTGGTTCCAACCACCGCGTCTTTGTGCAACACAGAAAAGGTGAACGGATGGACTCTACATGCCTGGTTCCCACCGTGAAGCATGGAGGAGGAGGTGTGATGGTGTGGGGGTGCTTTGCTGGTGACACTGTTGGGGATTTTTTTTAAAATTGAAGGCATACTGAACCAGCATGGCTACCACAGCATCTTGCAGCGGCATGCTATTCTATCCGGTTTTTGCGTTTAGTTGGACCATCATTTATTTTTCAACAGGACAATGACCCCAAACACATCTCCAGTCTGTGTAAGGGCTATTTGACCATGAAGGAGAGTGATGGGGTGCTGCGCCAGATGACCTGGCCTCCACAGTCACCGGACCTGAACCCAATCGAGATGGTTTGGGGTGAGCTGGACCGCCGAGTGAAGACAAAAGGGCCAACAAGTGCTAAGCATCTCTGGGAACTCCTTCAAGACTGTTGGAAGACCATTTCAGGTGACTACCTCTTGAAGCTCATCAAGAGAATGCCAAGAGTGTGCAAAGCAGTAATCAAAGCAAAAGGTGGCTACTTTGAAGAACCTAGAATATGACATATTTTCAGTTGTTTCACACTTTTTTGTTATGTATATAGGTCCACATATGTTAATTCACAGTTTTGATGCCTTCAGTGTGAATCTACAATTTTCATAGTCATGAAAATAAAGAAAACTCTTTGAATGAGAAGGTGTGTCCAAACTTTTGGTCTGTACTGTATATTTATACAAAATGTAATAAATGGCAGCACCAACCTTAGAATATTGGAAATAGGGTACAAGCTCCAATGAGAATAGGATAATATCAGTAAAAAACAGAGCAGCACTCCAGTATGGTGAAAAAAAGAAAGCTGTTTATTCACCCAGTGGTGACGCGACGTTTCGGCTCCAACATGAAGCCTTTCTCAAGCTGCGGCTGCACCAATGATCGCGCTGCCGAGCAGCCGCGGCGTACCAGCAATTCAGTTGGGGCAGGTTCTTTACAAGGCAGTGGTCACCACATACTATACATATAAATAATACCACCATATACTATAAGATAAAAGACATCCTGAACAATCGGTCATATGTCAGGAGGGCAGCAAACCGCTGCTGAAGGCTGTAACTCGGGCTCCATGTAGGAGACAGGAGGTCCTGTACATTATAAGGACATGTAATACCGCACAGTACTGCGGAGTGGCGCCATTTAGTACATGCGCAGCAGTAATACAGGTGTCTTGTCAGTGACATGCCCATGCTGGTGGGTTGGATTGTCCATACTGTTGCGTATGCCACAGAACCATACGGCTCCTCGAACAGCACGTGGCAGGGCTCCCCCGGGAGACTGCTACTTGGTGTTTATGGTATTGCAAAAAAAAAAAAAATCGTTTTGTCAGGCCGTGCGCCGGACCGCAGCCAGGGGGCCATGCTTCTCCGCCATTCTACTGGGTGTATATGTATATTCAGGGGTTCGGCTTTCCTGCCTCTCACGCACCTCCATTGTTTACTTCACTGGTTTAGTTTCTCACGTCCGGTTCATGTATGTCTTCCACTAGTTTTTCTTGTCATGTCAGGCCACGGTATCCGCCAGGTACGTTCTGGCGCCTGCCCACCAACACGTTAACGTATTGTCTTACCTGTCATGTACATCCTCACGTCTCCTCTCTCCACGTCCAGGGTCCGATGCGTTCGGGCCTCGTTCTAGCACATTATATGCTCAGGCTGCATGTCTGCTTAACTAATTCTTCTCGTTATGTCATGCCACTGTACCCGCCAGGTACGCCCTGGCACCCGTCAACCAATCTGTAAATGGGCTTTTCACCCGTGTATCTCCATTACCAGCCTAGCTTGTCTGCTGTCATGTTTCATTCCTGTCTTCCCGTTAACGTTTCTTTGTTTGGTCTGATACGCTCGGGCCACGTTTGTTGTTTCGCCTGATATGCTCAGGGTGCATGTCTATTTCATCTAACTTGTTCTCGTACATCATGTGCTCTCTAGTCTTCTCCATCTTTATGTCCTTCTGTCCATCTTAGCCTGTCATATCACAGGTCTGTCTGGGCCTGGCGAAAAATTCACTCTGGTCTTTCTGATGTGTTTTTGGTTGCCTTGTTCTCTTGGGTCTTAGATCGCTTCCAACTCACCTTCATGTTTCGGGTTGGTTTCCGGGTCCTGCGGTACCCCAACTCGATTGGTATGCCCAGGCTCAATCCTAGCACGTGTCATCGTATTGTCCCCGCCAGGCACACCCTGGCTGGGATCCTACGTACCCAAAGCATGGTTTTTCTCGTCCAGGCATCCCCTCCTATCAATAGTTCATGTCGCTCGTTGTTCACTTCGTCTCTTTATGCTAGTCAGCCAACAATTACAGTCACTATGCTTGGTTCTGCATTAGCCCAGTTAGTGTTCTACATCCCAGCCAGGACCTGTTATAATGCTGTCCTTTCATTCCATAGCTAGAGGTCTACGGTCTTGTTTTATAGGTGTGAAAATTCCAAGAGTTGTTTTCGAAAAATTTAATTGCCATCCTTCTGGTAAGTACAGGTTCCTTCAGCGAAATACCTGACGCTCGGTTATCCATTTGCGGCAATATTTGCCATTTATTTCAGGTGATACTCCTTTTAGGCTCGATCAGTGTCGCTCTTCTAACTCCAGCCAACATGTCTCATGGCTCCGATATCGAGGACGCAGTTTTGACCATTAAATCTGTGGTATCCGGTAGAGCCAGCAACGCCTCCTACCGAAACTGGACAATCCCAAAGTTAATTTCAGAACTTAACAAACGGAGGATACGTCATTCAGCTTCAGCACGCAAGGCCGAATTATATCACCTACTGTTCCCCGAGCCATCCAGAGCACCACCAGAACAAGTGTTCATGTCCACCATTCAGTTATCCTTGACCCAACTCCATGCCACCATCAATAGACTGTCAAGTTCCATTTCTGACATTAATGCAAGGTTACAGGCGGTGGAAAGTAAGGATGCCTCACCCACCTCACCAGTAGCGTCTGGGTCTGCCCAGCTTCCTCCCAACCACCCTCCCCAGGTAGGGTTCCTGGGGCACCACAAATTGCGCCGTCCTTCTTCCTCCCTGAGAACATAAGGAAGGACATCTTAGCAGGCAAAGACGTCAATCTGGCGACTATTCTCATCTCCACTCACGATACGGTGGAAAATAGGACCATCGCATGCGGTGACGTACCGGTGGTTCTGAAATCCAGAGATACATGTCTAAACAAAAAACTCACTGTTCCAGAGTTCGTGCTAGCTTTTACCCTTTACAGGGACATAATCTGTTCAGCACAACCCAGTAGGAGGGAGGAGCTAGACATTTATTTATATAGAGTCACCAGAATTGGGGTACAAATACGGAGGATTACCATCGATCTTTTTCGGCAAAAGCTGCTGCTACACTCGCCCAGTTCCAGCACACCACAAACTGGGCGTCTCTCGATATGGAGCTATTCTGCAGGCACTTTTCTGGGCTTAAAGCCCCGAATTGCACTAACTGCCAGTCGGTACTGCACTCCTCCGATTGGTGCCCCAATTCAAGCACATCTTCCCAAGCAAAGCCGCAGCCTGGCCCCTCCAGCCTCCAAAAACCCGGCCCGCTGCTAGACAAATTGGGACGGCCTATCATATTGTTGGCTAAAAATCTGATTTGTAATAATTATAATCTCTCCTTTTGCAACTACAACAAATGCAAGGCGCTTCACATTTGTTCCGTCTGTTTCCATGCCAACCCAAAATCCACCTGTTCCCAACGCTCCGCAAAGAGTTGACTAGCCGACATCAACATTGATTTCCTAGTTGCTTGCCTTCAAGATTTCCACAATCCAGCATTCGTGCAGTTTCTCCAAACAGGCTTCAGCGAAGGTTTCCACACCGACCTGATCACTCTGCCCCAAGTTTCCTGGGAGGCCCCTAATTTAGTTTCAGCCATAGAAGAACCGGAATCAGTAGATTCTCTCCTGCAGACCGACTTTTTGGGACTTTGTACGAGCCACCTTTCAGCATTTATAGGGTCAGCCCCATCGGTCTGGTCTGTAAAAAAGCATCAAATAAAAAAATAATGATCTACGATTTATCGGCTCCTCATGCCTTGTATATCCCTAGTCCCCGACTCCCTGATCCCATCAGAAGAATATTCCATGCAGTATTCTTCTCTTGATAAGGCCATTCAATTGATTCTGCAATTAGGAGCAGGAGCATGGTTATCAAAAGCCGATATCTTGGACGCCTTCAAGTTGCTGCCAATCCACCCGCATCTTTGGAGATTTTAGGGCATCAAATGGAGGGACCTGTACTACTTTGCCACTCGCTTAACATTCGGGTCCAAAAGCAGCCCGTGGCTTTTCAACCAGTTCGCCCAGGCCCTCCATTGGATCCTCGTAAATGTTGGTAATTGTCCCAGGGTAATTCACTACCTGGAGGATTTTCTGTTAATAGAACAACCCAATCTCATACCAGACAGGCTTGAAAAGCTGCTCAACATTTTTGCGGAGCTGCACGTCCCAGTTGCCCCTGCTAAGTTCGAGGGTCCTTCCCCAACCCTCACCTTCTTGGGTATCTCCCTCGATACCACAAGAATGGAAGCCAGGCTTCCTGAGGATAAATTTATTAGGCTGAAGGAAGTCATTGCCAGTTACGTAGGGTCCCGGACAATTTCCAAGGTTCAATTACAGTCGCTACTGGGGACCCTCAATTTTGCCACTAGGATCATGCCACAGGGTCGTTCCTTCATGTCACGGCTACTTCAGTTGTTGCCCGCTGCCCCTGACCAGGATTCTCTCATCCATTTGGACCGAGAGGTCCTAGCTGATCTTGCCATGTTGAACGTCTTCCTGTCCAATTGGACGGCATCTCGCTATTTATTCCACAATGGAAAGAGACCTTCCCAACAATATAATCCGACGTGGCTGCATCCACCGGGTTTGGGGCCACATTTGGCAAACAATGGCTGGCGGGTCATTGGCCCCCCCAGATACGTTCAGATCCTCAAGCTGTTAGGTCCTCGCCCTTGCTAGAGATCTACCCCATTGTGGCTGCTGCCCAGGTCTGGGGCAGGCAATGGTCTAATCTGCCAGTCTGTTTCATCACCGACAATCAAGCTGTAGTAGATATTCTGGTCAAAGGCAGGTCAGGCTCACTCAGGGTCATGAGTTTTGTCCGCAAACTCACATGGCTAACCTTGCAGTATAATTTCCATATCTCCTGCACATACATTCAGGGTAGTAAAAACGTGGCGGCCGATGCACTGTCCCGACTAAAATACACCTTTTTCTTTCAGGTCATGCCAGGAGCCAAAAGAATCGGCATTGCCCCTCCAATCTTCCAATCTCTCACTCTGGATTAGACACATATACTTCGGCAGCCCAATCACTTATCCAAAAGTGACTATCGGCCAATTCAGTTAGAAATTATCAAGCGGGTTGGAAGGCATTCAAGGGATTCTCCCAGCTCCATTCTAGAGGGGGTACGGACAGGGTCACCTTCATCATGGCTTTTTTGGCCTATTGCCACAAGGACCTGCACTTAGCGTACAACACTATCAGGTTGTATCTGGTGGGGGTGCAGCATTTTTTCATGATAAAACACCCTAGCAGCAGCTCTGTTTTCTCTTTTCAGACTATTAAGGCAACCTTGCAGGGTATTCAAAAAAACTCTACAAAATCTGAGCCCACCAGGCAGCCCTTATACGGGGAATTGTTTAGGTTATTATGCTCCTCCCTAGACAGGAATTGTGACCAGTCACGACGTCACAATTCATCAAACATATCCGCAGCCTGGCGTTCGGGTCAGGCTACAACCTCAAACTGATCTCCGGCCACTCCTTCAGGAACGGGGCAGCATCCGCCGCCTCCAAGCAAGGGGTCCCGGCTCACATCATACGCAAGATGGGACGTTGGCGATCATCATGTTTTTCACAATACATTCCGCATCCCAAAGATGAAATTGCTAGAGCCTTTACTAGTTTGGTACTGTAAATAATTTCCCAATAAATGAGTTCCTACACGTTACTTCTGCCTCCTTTTTTTGGCACACCACTAGCCAACTTAGTTAGATCAGGTAGTTAGTGCTTGTAGGTTTCAGGTCCACGCCACCGGAGCCAGGACCACAAATCTAGCAGGCTGATTTCAGCCTGCATTTTTGGGAGGGGCGCAGGGCTTCTTAAACCCCTGCTGCCTCGTCCCAGGGTCCGCACGAACTTCCTGTGCCCCACCCCCCCTTCCCTCTTTCATACACAGCATCTCCAGGGTATGCCCCCTCTATTTGCCTACCCACGCTCATGGCTAAAGGCACACCACTAGCCAACTTAGTTAGGTCAGGTAGTTAGTGCTTGTACAGTTGTGGCCAAAAGTTTTGAGAATTAAATAAATATTGGAAATTGGAAAAGTTGCTGCTTAATTTTTTATAATAGCAATTTGAATGCATAGTCCTTCTTTGCCATGAAAATTAACTTAATCCCAAAAAAAAACTGCACTTCATTGCTGTCATTAAAGGACCTGCTGAGATATTTTCAGTAATCGGCTTGTTAACTCAGGTGAGAATGTTGACGAGCACAAGGCTGGAGATCATTATGCCAGGCTGATTGGGTTAAAATGGCAGACTTGACCTGTTAAAAGGAGGGTGATGCTTGAAATCATTGTTCTTCCATTGTTAACCATGGTGACCTGGAAAGAAACGTGTGCAGCCATCATTGCGTTGCATAAAAATGGCTTCACAGGCAAGGATATTGTGGCTACTAAGATTGCACCTCAATCAACAATTTATAGGATCATCAAGAACTTCAAGGAAAGAGGTTCAATTCTTGTTAATAAGGCTTCAGGGCGTCCAAGAAAGTCCAGCAAGCGCCAGGATCATCTCCTAAAGAGGATTCAGCTGCGGGATCGGAGTGCCACCAGTGCAGAGCTTGCTCAGGAATGGCAGCAAGCAGGTGTGAGCGCATCTGACGCACAGTGAGGCGAAGACTTTTGGAAGATGGCCTGGTGTCAAGAAGGACAGCAAAGAAGCCACTTCTCTCCAAAAAAAACCATCAGGGACAGATTATCTTCTGCAGAAAATATGGTGAATGGACTGCTGAGGACTGGGGCAAAGTCATATTCTCCGATGAAGCCTCTTTCCGATTGTTTAGGGCATCAATAAAAAGGCTTGTCCGGAGAAGAAAAGGTGAGCGCTACCATCAGTCCTGTGTCATGCCAACAGTAAAGCATCCTGAGACCATTCATGTGTGGGGTTGCTTCTCATCCAAGGGAGTGGGCTCACTCACAATTTTGCCCAAAAACACAGCCATGAATAAAGAATGGTACCAAAACACCCTACAACAGCAACTTCTTCCAACAATCCAACAACAGTTTGGTGAAGAACAATGCATCTTCCAGCTCGATGGAGCACCGTGCCATAAGGCAAAAGTGATAACTAAGTGGCTCGGGGACCAAAACGTTGACATTTTGGGTCCATGGCCTGGAAACTCCTCAGATCTTAATCCCATTGAGAACTTGTGGTCAATCCTCAAGAGGCAGGTGGACAAACAAAAACCCACTAATTCTGACAAACTCCAAGAAGTGATTATGAAAGAATGGGTTGCTATCAGTCAGGAATTGGCCCAGAAGTTGATTGAGAGCATGCCCAGTCGAATTGCAGAGGTTCTGAAAAAGAAGGGCCAACACTGCAAAATACTGACTCTTTGCATAAATGTCATGTAATTGTCGATAAAAGCCTTTGAAACGTATGAAGTGCGTGTAATTATATTTCACTACATCACAGAAACAACTGAGACAAAGATCTAAAAGCAGTTTAGCAGCAAACTTTGTGAAAAACTTTTGGACACGACTGTAGGTTTCAGGTCCACGCCACCGGAGCCAGGACCACAAATCTAATATACGTGCAGAGAGCCAGGTCTAGTGCATACAGTTATCCATCTTCAAAATTTAGTAGAACCAATGTCTGAAATGTCATCAAAAAATATTTTTTTTTTTCCTTTTAGATTTGCTATAATAAAGAAGGAAACATTATAAGCCATCAATTCAACTGTCTCTGAATAACTGACCATATCATTTTCCCTTGATATTGTTAATTACCTAATAGTAATCATTTTCAATAGGGTTCCATCATTCATCCTTTGATAGGAAATTCTATGATGGAATTGAACAACATTGAGCCATAAGAAAAAATTTGCCAGAATTGTTATTACATGGGGAATGCATGAAGCTATTAAAACAGGCATTTCAGGAGTGCTGACAGGTCCTCTTTAAACCTAATACTTTTGTCTAGAAAAGCTACTCCAGTTTACCTACTCCAGCCTCCTACTGGAGTGAGATAGCGACTTTGTTTGCAACTTTTAAGAAAAGTCTCAATGACAAAATTGGAGTGAAACTCATTAACACAGCTAACCACACCCACTTTCCCACCCTGGGACGATAAATCAAGGCCATAGCATTCTTGTGCCCAAAGGAAAACATGAAATTAAACAGATATACGAAAGAATACAGGGTCAACGTCCCAGTACACCACCAGCAAACTTGAAATCTGCTACCTATCTTCCTTCACCACTCTGGTGAGTAGATCTATGACTACCCCTAGGTGTTCACCAGAGCCAGCACCAAAGCTGATTGGATTTGGCTGCTAGGGACCTATAATATGTCTATAGAAAATGACAGCATAAAACAGGTGCAAACTCATAGGTAGCAGACTTATCAGATGCTAGCAGCAGAGTAAAGAGATGTCAAAACAGCTGACAAGGTGTTAAATTAGAAACAAGTTGAGAAGTCAAAGCCAGTGGAACAAGCCTGATCGGTAGACAAGAGTTAATCCAGAGACAAGCCAAAGTCAACACACAGGAAGGTCTAACTGAAATAAAGCAGGGTACACACAGAACTAACAGGATCCAGGACTAAAATCATAGGCAAAACAAAAAGGCACAATACTTACATTTCCAGCCTGGTTTCTGGGATTGGACACTGAGTCAGAAACTTGAGTCCAGGCCCAGGATAAGTTGATCAGCCATGGCTTCGCTGGTCAGCATAGTAACCCTCCTAGAACAGACATGACTGGATAAACTCCTGACACCCTCCTTTTACAAATTAGAAAGGATTTTATCCAATAGATGGAGGATGTCTTCACTCTTCAACTAAATGACCATAAGAGTGTGGTGATAGTGAAGATCAGCTTATCCAAGAAGCAGCCACCTTTGGCCTTGTTCATTCTCCTGGATGTTCACACCTAAAATGGCACAATACCCAAATATTTTTACTCCAGCTTTGGCTAATGTTTACTTTGATAACTTGCTCCCCTTGATAACATTGGACTTTTAAAAAACAGTCCAGCTATTTCTGTTCAAGTAACAATCCCTACCAATAATGGACAATTTTAATGGCAGTAATCTGAGAAGTTCAGTGCAGAATACCATACATCTAGGTAGCTTGTGTGATCTTGATAAGGAATATCAGTCATAACCATATGCATCTTAAAGGGGCTTTCAGGGCCCCGCCAAAATTTGACAAAAGGATGAAAAGCTACATCTGTGGTAGTTGGGCGCATCATTCTCTGACATCTCAGTGATTAGCAGCAGAAATCAATTGAGGTAGTCAGTGACGGTGCAGCACTGGAAACAAAGTCCGCTGGGGTGGCAGCATGGGAACGGTGAGGGAATGAGCAAGTGAGTAAGGCTAATTTTATATTGCAGAGCATCTCCAGCATTCTGCAAAATTGTTGGCAGTCACAAAATCCCCTTTAACGTAAATTTATCACCTTCCCCAAGTGCTATTAGACTGTCAAATGGGCATACATAACGGAAAGAACTGCAGTCCTCTCAATGTATTCCAGGTAATGTTTGTAGGCACACATTGGGGAACAGGGGCAGGTATGGGCATACAAATTACTGATGTGGAATCAGTGGGAGCAGTACTTTTTATGTAGTACTGCATAAAGGCTGTGCTTATTTGTACAATCATAACTGGGAAGGAACAGTTATGTTTCAGCTTCCCTAAATTCTCTTTCAGCCATATTATTCCCTGTTTCAGTTGCACAGCTAGATGTATTTCACTCAGAAGCAGGGGGTATCTCCTTTCTGCCAGTACTACATGCAGTGACATCACTTCCCTTACTTCCCACTATATTTGTTTTCTTCTAGGGAGCTCAGAAAGCTGATAAGGAGGAATAAATCACACTTACAGAAAGCCAGGCGTCTCCTGTGAATTCAAAAGGAGTGTAGGAGCAGTTGTTTTATGAGGCTCACTATCTCAGCTAGCTCTCATTCGCCCCCATCTCCTCTCAGCCATTTTCTGAGTCTCTGTTACCAGGGACGGATGTTGCCTGATAACAGGCAGAGGACTGCAACTTAGGTGGAAGTGAGCCCCCTAGTGGCCATGACTTTACAGCTTTGTTCAGGTGGATGCAGGCCGATTTTTTAAATGAAGTGATTTAGAAATTTGCTAGTTACACAATTCTCTATTAAATGAAATGGAATTGTGTGAAAGTACAGTGGCTCTTTAAGACTAAAATATAACCAGTAACCTCCCTATCCCACTTGCATAGACACATAGCTGTGTTTCACCAGATTAAAATGTTGCTTTTGTTTTGTTGAGTTGGAGCTCCGTTCCTGATTTCTGATACTTTTTCTTAATATGCAAATAGGCCTTTAGTGCAATGAGGGCATCACCATTGCTCCACTCCTTTCTGTGACTACCCCCTCAGCAGCGAAGGAACGGCTGGCCACAGAAAGGAGTGGAGCTTGGATGCAATAAGAGGAATGGTGACACCTTCATTGAACTAAAGTCCTAATTTGCATCATAACTCGGGAAAAGCAAGTGAACCACAGCTATGTGTCCATGCAAACAGTTTGATAAGGGATCGCTGGAGACAGATTACTTTTCACTCCTTCCCAAACTAAATTTACGTCGGCGGTCAGGAATTTAAAAATAACCTTGTGTTTCTGCTGTTTTAAACAGCAGGTAACCAGTACTAATGTATGTGATCAACGACAACGTCTATCGCATACATTTAACTCTTTAGATGCCGCAGTCAAACGTGACCGCGGCATCTGGGAGGTTAAAAACCGGGAGCACACGCTTTCGGCTGTGCATCAGCTCCCCCTAGAGAGGATCAGGGGTGCCAGAGTGTGCAGCAGCATCTGTCCTCCTGAGTGACAAGAGGCTGCTGCACATTAGTTCCTATGAAGAGCATAAAAAGTGTAAAAAAAAGAAGAGAAGTACAGATCGCCCCACAAAAAATAAGCCCTCAGACAGCTCCATACACATAAAAATAAAAAAGTTTATGGGGGGGTCAGAATATGGTGATGAGAATATGTTATTTTTTTCCAACGTTTTTTTTTTTTCAGTATTAAAACGCAAGAAAAACTATACATATGTGGTATCACTGTAATCTTACTAACCCAGAGAACGAAAGTAACAGGTCCGTTTACAGCATAGGAAACATTGGAAAAAAAAATAACATAAAACTGTAGCGGAATTGTTTTTTTTTTTTTTTTTTTTCATTTTCAATAATTTATTCATTATTTTTATTCATTATATTTATTTCATCATTTCAATAATTTCACCTCATTCTCAATGTTATTCCCCCTACATTGTATGCAACCGTAAGTGGTGCCATTAGAACTTGTCCCTCAAAAAAACAAGCTCTTCTATGGCTGTGAATGGAAAAATAAAAAAGTTATGGCTTCGGGAAGGCTTGGAGTAAAATATGAAAATGAAAAAAATAAATAAATGAAAATCGCCTGGTCATGTAGGGGTTAAACTAATGTTATAAGGATATATATACTGAACTGAGTATGCCTTATTGTATTTAAGTAACTTAAGATATAACGTATATCTTGACTTAAATACAATAAGGCATACTCAGTTCAGTATATATATAATTAGAGACCATTGAGATAATCCATTAGTAGGTCCATCAACTCTAGAGCTTTACTAAAAACGTATGGTATAATGTTATAAGGAGTGGAAATTTTCAGAAGACCCTTTGGGGGGCCCCCCCCCTTTCCCCCCTTTGCATTCCACAATGATATAGAGGTGGCAGCAATATAGCACGCCCGTGCAAGCAGCGCAGCACAAATATTCATTATAACCTAGGGCTAGTCTCCAGCCCGGCTGTGATATACATGGGAAATATGAAGACGTTGATTAGCCGAATTACTAATACTTCCACAGACTAGAAGAAAATGAGCCCTTCGTGTGCCCATACAATCCTGTAATTAAAGCCCTTTTAATTATTCCATATCACAAGCCTTAGCCCTATTTGGAAAGCTTCCTTTTATACCTCCCCTCCTTCGGTGCCTTGGTTGGAATAGGCATAAAACAAGTGTCTGATAAGCTGACAGGCTCCCACCCGGTCGTTAATCCAGCCAAGCAATATTCATAAATTCAATTTGGAAACAGGCGGAATTCTTTTCTTTTATTGGTTTCTATGTTATTAAATGAGACTGTTCCCCACTAATACACTTCGACTCCTAAACTGCCACTCCGAGCTGTTCCTCAAATCAAATAACATGCCCCTTTAACTGATGCCTGGGACCAATAACTGCCACCCCGTGATACATCTCCTCTCTACTGTCACAAATATTAAAGCCAGCAATAATGCTGATAATGTGTCATAACTAAGTTGATTTCTAAATAACTCAGATCCGTCATCCTCGATGTGGAAGAAGAAATTCAGGTTTAACGCCTGAAGCAATTGTGTTAACTCAGCTCTACGTTATTATTGGCAAGCGACAGAGTGAGCTGGAATTTCAGGTTATTGTCTGGCGAAATGACTATCCAAAAAAGACTTTATACGGAAGAATGTGTTAGTGTTATTAATTATTGTCTGTAACGGTAACACTGTTATAATAATGACACATCCATTGTTCTGTGCCCGCACACCCAGCACCATTTGTATTCTGTCTTGGATTATTCCCACTCCTTCCATTACGAAGACTTTCCCATTTCTACATTAGAATTTTTACCATATGGTTAATATTGTTTATGTGGCATTTATATCCACATTTAAAGGGGCGGTGTAAGAGTCAGGAAAAGGGAAGGAGTCGTCTGCAATTACCGTGTGTTCACTTAATGGTCTCTATTCTAGTCTGTATTTCTATTTAATTAACCCTTTAATGGGCAGTTGTCTGTTATTCCCTTTCTTTGCTGTTTTCGTAAATTTGCAAACCATGACTTCATACCCACTGAAGGTTGTATAGAGGCTCCTAGGGTGCCAGAAGAGCTCAATTTAGCACCATATTAGGCACCGTATGTCAAACATATCATCATCCCCTAGGAGCGGATATGCTTCCATCTATGCATTAGACCAGGCATCCTCAAACTGCGGCCCTCCAGCTGTTGCAAAACTACAACTCCCAGTAAGCCCGAACAGCCTACAGGTATTAGCCTACCTACCGCAAGGCATTATGAAAGTTATAGTTTTACAACAGCTGGAGGGCCACAGTTTGAGGATGCCTGTATTAGACAGTAAAATGGAAAGAGAAATTACCTGCTTTCCGACACCGGCTTCCCATTCCTTCTCCAGGCCTGGGATGCTCCAGTTTGACATCGCTGCAGCCAATCACTGGCCACAGCAGAGACCGAATCCCCTTGCGTCCATTTTTCATGATGCAGTCGGCCACCACCGTGACCGGTAATTGGCAGCGATGATGTCAAACTGGATGTTGGGACCCCCAGACGAAGCAGTTGGTGAAACGCGCATTGAGTGTGTTGGGTGAGCCTTGCCGTTGTACTGTGATTTAGGGGTCTTCAACTTTTGTACTGCTTGAGACACCTGGGCACTAGTACTATAGCCAGCGATTGGCAGTGATGATGTCAAACCGGATGTTGGCGAAACGAGTGTTGAGTGTGGTGGATGAGTCTTGCTGTAGTACTGTGATGTAGGGGTCTTCAACTTTTGTACTTATTGAGACTCCTAAACCCGGACTATACTTCTACTGGTTATTTTATTTTTATGTCTTGTATTATGCATGCAGGCTCACCCCTTGTTTTTTTTATCTGTATTTAACGTGTCTTTTCTACCTTTTAAGATAAAATCTCAAAAAAGATGGTTGTTTTACTGTGGTATTTTGAGTTGAGCGCCTTGTTCTTTTTGTGGATATCAAAGGAGCACAGTGGAGCATTACAGAGGAGAAGGAGCGGGGAGCCGGGAAACAGGCAAGTAATCTTTCCTTTACAGATCCGGCCAAGTAGGGGTCACAACCCATTTAAAAGTGTTCTCTGGACTACAGATATTGATTACCTATCCTCAAAATGACACCCAGCACCCCATCAATCAGTTGTTGCGGGCTGCTGCAGTACCAGATGCTGACGGTGTAGGGAGCAGAAGCAGAAGGCTCCTTACATTGTATAGTTTCCAGCACCAGCGTACTGAAAATCAGCTCCCATTCATGTGAATGGAAGCTGAGCTGCAGTACCCTAACACGGCCACTACACAGTGTTTGGCGCTGTCTGCCTCCAGTTAAAGGGCTTCTGTCACCCCACAAAAGTCTTTTTTTTTTTTTTTTGGATAGTTACATTCCTTATAGCGCGATATAGGAGAATATAATGTTGTCATTTACTTTCATGCGGCCGTTTCTTTAAAAAACGAAGTTTTATAATATGTAAATCCGGTCTCTACCAGCAAGTAGGGCGTCTACTTGCTGGTAGCCGCAGCAGAAAACCGCCCCCTCGCCGTGTTGATTGACAGGGCCAGCCGTGATCTCCTCCTCCGGCCGGCCCTGTCAGTATTTCAAAAATCGCGCGCCTCTGTTCATTCGGCGCAGGCGCTCTGAGATGAGGAGGCTCGTCTCCTCAGAACTCCCTCAGTGCGCCTGCGCCGATGACGTCTTCTCTTTCGGTGATGTCATCGGCGCAAGCGCACTGAGGGAGTTCTGAGGAGACGAGCCTCCTCATCTCAGAGCGCCTGCGCCGAATGAACAGAGGCGCGCGATTTTTGAAATACTGACAGGGCCGGCCGGAGGAGGAGATCACGGCTGGCCCTGTCAATCAACACGGCGAGGGGGCGGTTTTCTGCTGCGGCTACCAGCAAGTAGACGCCCTACTTGCTGGTAGAGACCGGATTTACATATTATAAAACTTCGTTTTTTAAAGAAACGGCCGCATGAAAGTAAATGACAACATTATATTCTCCTATATCGCGCTATAAGGAATGTAACTATCCAAAAAAAAAAAAAAGACTTTTGTGGGGTGACAGAAGCCCTTTAAGTACACTGTTTGGTTTCTGGGGACCAGGCAGCCTGAAACAGCTAACCGGTGGGGGTGCCAGCAGGTAGACCTTGACTGATCGGATATTGATGACCTATTCTGAAGATTGGTTCCCAATATGTGTAGCCCAGAGAACCCCTTTAAGAAATTTAAGGCATATAAAGGAACATTAGTACCTACTGGAACCCTATTTTTGCTGCAAAAAATGATGTGTATATAAGGCCTAATATAGTGACTAATAATTGCAAATGACCCATTTTGCGGACGTGTGAATGGACCTTAAGGGTTAGTCTTAGGAATTGGGTTGTTGGGAGCAGTGCCCCCTCCTATGATAACGATCTCCGGATGTCATATGGATTTCTTAGTGACAGTGATGAATGGGCTGATCTATCCACACTCTTCTAAGTAATTAGTTTAGCTTTGAATGCCATTCCGTAAGTCACGCTCAACGTAAACTTTTCTCCATCTGTAAGCTGACTTTTTATAAGCGCGTGTGCTTTTCTACATTGAAAACTTCAATTACCATTTTAACATGTTGATACGTTGTAACATATAACAGAAACACGGGAAGTCCAAGAGTTTTGCAGTCAATCTATTCAACGTTGAACCATTTTTCTATGTACATCCTGATTATTCTCAACTAACAAAATAATGAAACTTATGGAGTATGCCAGAAAAGGTAAGAGAAAACGATTTTCAGAATGCCATTGCTATAGTTGAACAGCAGGTGGCGCCAAGAACTCATGAAAAACATATTCTTAAAGCCTTCCATTGTTTGACTAATTTTACTGGGTTAACATCCCTTTAAATTCTCCAAGTAAGATCTTGCTGTTTAGTGCAGATCACATATCTTTCATTCAATTACTTTTGCTCTGACCTGACTTCAAAGCTTATAAAATCCGCCATTATTACAGAGCAAGTAGCGCTACTTAGACGGGGACGTGTATCTATATAGCTCTATATGTCAGACTATTCATCATGATGATCACTCGTGTCAGTTACATGAGACAAGGGATGACTGAGAACACAAAGACCCAAAATCAGCTTTCCTAAAGTGCAATATATGTAAAAGTTTTGTACCAGAATGAACATGTGGAATTTTCAGCCAAAGGGATGTAGAGTGGGTGGACACTGTGGATATTTTTAAGAAATGTCTTGATTTTTTTTTTTCAACCGGAAAAGAGCCAAAATGACAACCACAGCATCTAAATATAGGGCTAGTTTGACCAGAGGGAAACCAACCTTATTTACAGAGCAATCCAGAGTTTACTTTTACCCATTTACAAGAGTGTGGTGGGCGCATTTGTCGGCTTATGCTTGTAATTTATGTAACGGTGGAAAAGTACCAACAATTGTAACACTGTCGTACGTGTTAAAGGGATATGCCAAAATAGATGTTCTGAGTTTTCCTTCGAAAACTGAAAACAAATAAAAATAAATTTGAACCTATTAGATGCCACAGTCAATAGCAACCACAGTATCTAAGGGGTTTCAGAGGGAAGGGGTTCCCCTCTGTCAGGCATCGGTGCCCTGCGAATGAGATTGTGGTGTGCCAATGTCTGTACACGGGATCCAGGGTTCCAATAAATGTCCCCCAGGTCTGCTCTGTGCATATTGCCTGTCCGTATTATGCTGACAGCATAATACACTGTACTACATGAGTAGTACAGTGTATTACGGAAGCAACCAAAGGATCACAAGTCAAAATTTCCTTGTGTGACGAACACATGGTTAAATAAAAGAAATAAAGCTTTATTTTTTTTTTTAAATCTCCAAGTTAAAAAAAAACACACCTTTTTTTGGTTGAAAAAATGCTTTTCAATGGAAAAAATCAAATAAGATCCCATCTACATATTTTGTAATGCCCCATCCACAGCAACCTGAACTGTGCAATTAAGGTTACTTTTGCATCTGCAAGGTTTATTTCTGTTCCTCTGCTCCGTTATACAGTAGGAGCAGAAGAGCGAAAATAACGGGAAACCGATTTCCGTGCATAACTTGAAGGGGTTGTCCCACAAAAAATATTCTACAGTTTTCAAACCAGCTCCTGGATCTGAATACTTTTGCAATTCCATGTAATTAAAAATTTTGTATTCAATAAAATGTATCTGTATAGCGCCATCTGCTGTTTGTTTTTTATCTTATTTTTTTGTCCTGCTTACGGAGATGGACAATTAAAATGAACACAGTCGTCTGGCAAAAATAAAGCCCTCACACAGCTCTGTAAAAATAAAAAAAGTTATGGGTCCCGGGATGCAGTGATGCAAAAACATTTAAAAAAAAAACAACTAGATTTTTATTGTACAAAGGTAGTAAGGCTTAACCCCTTAGTGACCAAGCCTGTTTGGTCCTTTATGACCAAACGTTTTCTTCCTTTTTTCATGGTCTCGTTCCAAGAGCTATAACTTTTTTATTTTTTCGTCTATATAGCTTTATGAGGGCTTGTTTTTTACGGGACAAGTTGTAGTTTTTAATGGCACCATTTTGGAGTACACATAACTTTCTGATTAACTTTTATTAACTCTTTCTGGGAGGGAGATGGGGAAAAATAGCAATACTGCCACTGCGTTTTTACATTATAAATTTGACGGCGTTCATTTTTCGGTACAAATTAACATAATATTTTTATTCTCTGGGTCAGTACGATTACAGTGATACTAAATACTTATAATTTTTTTAAGTTTTACTACTTTTTTTTCCAATAAAACCCCTTTTATTAACCAAAAAAATGATTTTGCATTGCCACTTCACAAGACCTATAACTTTTTTTTTTTCTATTTCTATGGAGTTGTGAGGGCTTAATTTTTGAGGGACAACTTGTATTTTTCATTGGTATAATTTTGAAGTAAATGCCGCTTTTTGATCGCTTGTTATTATGTTTTTTTCAGTGGAAACTAAGAATAAATTAGAAATTCTGTCTTTTTTTTTTTTTTTACGGCGTTCACCATAGGGGATAATTTATGTAATATTTATGTAGTCCGGGTCGTTACGGACACGGCAATACTAAACATATAGGGGGTATTTTCTTTTTGCAATTTTTTTCATTGAAAAGCGTATTTTCAGTGGAAAAAAAAGCATATTTTTTATTTTATGGAATTTTTTTATTTAATAAAAGTGTATTTTTTTCTATTTTTTTTACTACTTAAAAGTCCCACAAGGGTACTATAATATACAGTATTTTGATTGCTTTTAAAATGTAATGCATTATCTCTATAATGCATTACATTTCAATAGCAATGCTATTCAAAGATTGACCAGCAGGCTGCGCCAGAGAGGCTCGGGGCCCTGATCTGAAGCGAGGTAAGCTTCACAACACATCAGCACCCCGCAATCGCATTTTCGGGGTGCTGATGGGAGACAGAGGGAGTCCGCTCCCTCTGTCACCACTTTACATGCAGCAGGCGCCATTGCGCCTGGCATGTAAAGGGTTAAACAGCCCGGATAGGCACTTCTGCCGGTTCGGGCTGTTAGAGCAGGGCCCCGGCTCTCATGTGAGAGCCGAGTCCGCGCTCCCAGCTGCACGGGGGAGTCGTGCAGCGCTTAGACTGGGCCGCCGTAAAAACGCGGCTGCCCAGCCTAAGGCCCCTTAGTGACCGCCGTAAAAACACGTATGGGTGGTCACTAAGGGGTTAAAAAACAGCTATATGTATTTGGTATCACTGTAATTGTGCTGACCCAGTAAAATTGTCATGTTACTTATGAAGCAAAGTGAACATCTAAAAATGTACTATGTAAAAAGTCCATAGTGGTATTGATGGGGTTGTTTTCCATCCCTCCCCAGAAAGCGTTAATAAGAGTTAAAGCATATGTGACGGCATGATTCAATAGTGGAAACACTGGTAGTAGTGCTGCCTGTAAGGGCATACCCTAGACAACTTGTCTGTGCACTTTAAATGCACATGTATAATATAGTGGCATATACAGGCATGCCAATGCATTATAGTTAAAAATAAAAAGGTCAAAATGTAGTGGCACAAAAAATAAATGAAATAACCACAAGACAGAAAATAAACAAAGTGTTTGGTGGCACACTTACAGTCATGTGAAAAAATTAGGACACCCTTTGAAAGCATGTGGTTTTTTGTAACATTTTTAATAAAAGGTTATTTCATCTCCGTTTCAACAATACAGAGAGATTAAAGTAATCCGACTAAACAAAGAAAACTGAAGAAAAGTCTTTTCAAGATCTTCTGTAAATGTCATTCTACAAAAATGCCTATTCTAACTGAGGAAAAAGATAGGACACCCTTGCCCCTAATAGCGAGTGTTACCTCCTTTGGCTGAAATAACTGCAGTGAGACGGTTCTTGTAGCCATCTACCAGTCTTCGACATCGGTCTGAGGAAATTTTACCCCACTCCTCAATGCAGAACTTTTTCAGCTGTGAGATGTTTGAGGGGTTTCTTGCACGTACAGCCCTTTTCAAGTCACCCCACAGCATCTCAATGGGATTCAAATCTGGACTTTGACTTGGCCATTCCAGGACTCTCCATTTCTTCTTTTTCAGCCAATCTTTGGTTGATTTACTAGTATGTTTTGGGTCATTGTCATGTTGCATGGTCCAGTTCCGCTTCAGCTTTAATTTTCTAACTGATGGTCTCACATGTTCTTCAAGCACCTTCTGATACACAGTAGAATTCATCGTGGATTCTATGATGGTGAGCTGACCAGGTCCTGCTGCAGCAAAGCAGCCCCAAACCATGACACTTCCACCTCCATGCTTCACAGTTGGTATGAGGTTCTTTTCTTGGAATGCTGTGTTTGGTTTACGCCAAACATGTCCTCTGCTGTTGTGTCCAAATAATTCAATTTTGGACTCATCTGTCCAAAGAACATTATTCCAGAAGTCCTGGTCTTTGTCAACTTTATCTCTGGCAAATGTCAGTCTGGCCTCGATGTTTCTCTTGGAAAGCAAAGGTTTCCTCCTTGCACACCTCCCATGCAAGTTAAACTTGTACAGTCTCTTTCTGATTGTAGAGGCATGTACTTCTACATCAACAGTAGCCAGAGCCTGCTGTAGTTCTCGAGATGACACTTTAGGGTTTTTGGAGACCTCTTTTAGCATCTTGCGGTCTGCTCTTGGGGTGAACTTGCTGGGGCGACCAGTCCTGGGCATGTTGGCAGTTGTTTTGAAAGCCCTCCACTTGTAGACTATCTTCCGGACAGTGGAATGGCTGATTTCAAAATCTTTTGAGATCTTTTTAAATCCCTTCCCAGACTCATAGGCTGCTACAATCTTTTTTCTGAAGTCCTCTGACAGCTCTTTTGCTCTCACCATGGTGCTCACTCTCACTTCAACAGTCAGGAGCACACCAAACTAAATGTCTGAGGTTTAAATAGGGCAAGCCTTATTCAACATGCAGAGTAACGATCTACTAATTATGTGCACCTGGTGTGATATACCTGTGTGAGATCTGAGCCAATTTAAGAGGGAATACATGTGAGGGTGTCCTATCTTTTTCCTCAGTTAGAATAGGCATTTTTGTAGAATGACATTTACAGAAGATCTTGAAAAGACTTTTCTTCAGTTTTCTTTGTTTAGTTGGATTACTTTAATCTCTCTGTATTGTTGAAACGGAGATGAAATAACCTTTTATTAAAAATGTTACAAAAAACCACATGCTTTCAAAGGGTGTCCTAATTTTTTCACATGACTGTATCTGGCACTTACTAAATCTAAGTAATCATCTGATTCTTACCATTGTTTCCGCTCTGGTGCAACATAAGCCCTGGGCTGTTACCTAAACTTGCTCCTCCATCTTTCTCCCACTGCCGTCCTTTGTCTACAAACATCACCACCTTTTTGTGCTGTAACTGACAACTGGGTGTTACCATTCCCCTTGTCAAAAATAATTGCCCCTACACACTGACAGTGTCCAATCATCGCTGACAGACTATACAGAGACTCTTCTTTTTGACAAGGGGAAGGGTAATACCCAGTTGTCAATTAGGCAAAGGCCACATGGAGACTTTTTCTATACTTTTTGTAGAATACATGTATTTACTAAAACGGACATGCAAGAAGATCTGACAGGTCCTCTATAAATTCAGTGACTCAGAAGTAACGTCTTTTCTTATTGTAGATGTTTTCTATTTCCCCTTCTTCTTCATCAGGCCCAGACCACCATGACAACAAATAAACACTACTTTTCACCACCACCTTTCTCAGCATATTACCTTAAACTCCTTGGTGCCCACACAATTTAGGCTTTACCCTCAGTGGATGACCAGTCTGGATGCCTAGAGTGTTTGGACTCCCAGGTGGCTAATCACTTTGTCACCAAACATGGTGGTGATTTATCTCTTTTGAGATTCCTAGGCATTGATGTTGTCCCATCACCCGTAAGAGGGGATGATAGCAAAAAATTGATCGGAAGGAAAGAATCACAATGGATCTTCAGGTTACATACCCTCAAGCCCAATAGTCACATTTCTTTCTGTTGTTTTATTGACTACAGGGTACACATTCCATTGCTTCTATGTAGGCTTCATATGAGCTCTTAGGGGCACCTCCTGGTCGTCGTTCTGATGTCCCCTACCCCCTTTCTTGTTCCATTCTGGGCGTCTGGCTACCTATATTTTTCATTTATTATTTTTGATCTCTGTGATGCACAGAAATGTATATCCTGAATAACCTCTTTGTGGGTATTGTTCGTATACAGAGATCAGTCTCTGCTCATGGTCATTATCTACTTGTATTTTGATATGTTTTTGGAGGGACATTTGTTGCCAATGACCTGAACAAGCGGCATTGGGGGAATTTAAGTAATCTAGCAAAATCCAATGCACCCCTGATGGCATAGGGAGACACTACACTGGTCGTGCTGTTTAATAGTGGTGGCTGATAGGAATTGTCCTTAGTGTCGCCTTGGATGCCAGCTGACATCGGTGGCAAGGCTTCCTTAGATTCTATACAGCCACTTATTTGGAATCTGTTAGGGGAACCACTTATCCTGCCCGATCTGCAGAAAAAGTGGTTCCCCTAACAGATTCCAAATAAGTGGCTGTATAGAATCTAAGGAAGCCTTGCCACCGATACGAGCTGGCATCCAAGGCGACACTAAGGACAATTACTTCATCACAAAGTGCATTTCTTTGTAAGTAGTGGGTACAATGACAGGGAGCGACAATTGCGCTCCCTGTCATTGTACCCCTCAGATTCCACGTTCATCGCTGGTCGCGGCATCTGATGGCAATAATACAGTGTAAAATAAAAAATTAATAAAATCATACTTACCACATCCATTTGATGGCAAAGAGCCGGCTGTTGCCATCTTGATTGAGGATCTAGCGCAAAATCTTGTGCGGGCTATGATGATGTGATACGTCACCGCGCAGGTGATTTTGTGCAAGATCTTAATCAAGATGGAGGCGGTCAACTCTTCGGGCTCAAATGAATGAGGTAAGTATGATTTTATTTTATTTTTATTTACCGCCATTTAGGCAAAATCGATTCCCTACCACAATGCATGAGGAAAGTTGGCTTCGCGGTGAATAGAATATTCCCTGAAATTCATTAATCTCTGCAAAGGCTAGAGTGGCAGTGGATACTTTTGGATACAGTTTTATTGTCTTAGGGATGCTGCTAAAGAAATATGATACATATGCAGCTCCCTATTGGTACTGTATCTATTTAGTGATCCCCTCCCTGCTGGTGGACCAGTGTATTTTATTAATCTAGAATTTCATTTTCACAATTTGGGCTTTTAATGCATAGCAATGAAGTATTGAGTTTTTATCCATACTCACCTCCACCTTTCAGTGAATAGTGTATTTTCCTCAGGTGGAGTAACTGAATTGGGATCAGTGAATTTTTTTTTCTCCCAGGTGGTTTAGGTTGTATGAGGTGGTCACTCAACGAGAAAAATGGTGGTGAAAGTGGCATTTGTCTGGACTCTAGGAGTTGTCTTTTTAAAGGGGTTATATGGTGTATTCTGTGTGTTAGAGTAAGGTTTAGGGTGAAGGTTGTTGTAGGGGTGGTGGCAATGGCAATTTTGTGTACTCTTATTTTTAGACTTTTAGCATAATAACAAACTTTTTAATGGGAGAAGGAATGTTTTTGTATGTTCTCTTTTTTATATATTTTAACTTTTGCTTAACTTTTTCCCATTTTTTTTGTCTCACTAGAGAACGTAGCCATGTAATAGCTTGACACTGATATAAAACACTAATATGTCTGTCAGGGCCAAATAGGACTGGACAGATGGCAGACCTGTTGCCTTTTATTAAGCTTCCAGCTGCCATGGAAAGCTAAACCCATCAGCACCCTGTGGGGGCACCAGTGGGGTGACAGAGGGAGCCCTTTCTCTCTGTTCAACTGCTAAAGGCCATGACATCTAAGGTGTTAAGTGGCTTTACCCATCACCGCGCCATACATGTACAGTAGTTTGCATTAACAACATCCTGCCCATTCCATATATATATATATATATATACGCTCAGGATGAGAAGGTTTTGACAGTATGCATTAAGCTCCCTCTAGTGGTTGCTGCTGGCAGCCTAAATATTTTCATTCATCTTTATGTCTATGGAGGGCATTTGGAGTTCTGTTTCAAAAAATCTTAAAACTATATATTAAAAAAGCTATATAGCTCAAACTTTGCTCTTATTATACAAATGCTGCTTCAATATTTATGATGGGGTTAGGGGAGATGGCAGCTGAATGATTGGCCAACAGTTATCTCATGTACAATCAATAATCATATTAAAGGAGTTTCCCAAGACTTTTATACTGATGACGAATCCTCTGAATAGGACATCAGTATCTGATCGTAGGGGGTCTGACTCCTGGTGGGGGTCTGACACCCCTGCCGATTAGCTGTTCGAGAAAGCACCGTCGCTCGCAGTAGCGCCACGGCCTTCTGGCAGCTTAGACTAGGTCATGTGACGTCACGTTCAATGGTCACATGGCCTAGGTGCAACTACGTCCCTTTAAGGTGAATGCAATACCAAGCAAAGCCACTATACAATGTACAGCGCTGCGAATGATGAGATAAGGCGATGGCGCTACGGCAAGTGCCAGTGCCTCCTCAAATAGTAGATTAGCGGGGGTCTCAGGTGTCGGACCCCCACCTATCAGATACTGATGACCTATCCTTTAATAGTAATAATTATAATTATTATTACTATTAGTAGTAGTTGTACATTCAGTCCTAAAAGAAGTGAGAAGACCTGGTTCAATATGACTGTTCTGATCTGATTCTCGCAATTTTCCATGATGCAGTCATTATCATAGCAAATCAGTTCCTTCTGTTAGTGATGACTTGTGTATAGGGTGGCCTGTTTACACAGTACTAGTAAACTATACTTATCACACATGGCTGTGGCAAACCATTAATCATGGCGCTGAAGTTGTTGGTTCAGATTAAGTTAGGTCAGATCCTGCACTCAGTCAGAGCCCAATATAATATTAGCAGCGACAGAGGCCAAGAAGATGCTCCCAGAGCTGTCCTTATTGGCTACAAGCGCATATCTCTGAGCTCGTGGCGACACGACGTCTGCACATGTTTGTGGTTTCGTCTTGTTTCCAGAAGGGCAAACTCTCTGGGAGGGCCATGATTTCCAAACATATGTGAGTACAGCTGCTTGTCAATGTGTCCCATTGTTGGATGAAGATCTAATAAGATAGCAAAAGCTGCAATAAATAGTGTGCACCACTAATATTCTCATAATCCTTTATGCTATATAGCACTGGTCAGCTGGAAATTATCTACGGTCCATGGTTTTACAGTCTGAACTTCCAAAAAATGTTCACCCTTGGGCCATTGGTGTTATTAGGAAGTGCACCCGTTTCTAGCAGGGACCTACATACTGTAGATATCATAGGGCCCAACAGAAAAATTTGTATTGGCTCGCATGTGAGATTTCTGACAAATATTTTCATTTTTTTTAAAATAAAAACCCCAAAAATATATATATTCATTTTTGTGGAAGAAGCTTTTAATAATAAAAAAAAGTCCCACTTTCACCCACTTTCCATGACGTCTGTCAGAAAAATTGAGAAAGGAGCTTAAGATGGCGTTCCTTTGGAGCACCATATCCTCAATGTAGTTACATCAGACTAGTGGCCTAATTAAATTGCTAACTCTCCCCCCATACTGCTCCTTTCTGCTAAACAGAATGCGATAACACTAGGCGGAGCTCAGTGTATGGGAACTGATACAGTTACCATTGACCTGAATGGAAACTGTAAAAAAAAAAAATTGCACTGAGCTCCTCCTACAGGGGGCTACAGAAAAATGTTGTGCATTCATGTTGGGGAGCAGAGAAAGGAGTTCACACCCCCTCACCGTGGGGCTCATAGCAGTGGTATGGTCTACCTTCATGGTAAGTATGCCACTGAGTTTTGGGTATTATAGATATGTTCTTGAAGACATCTCTAGGCATAATATCCGTTCACATGAATTCGTACCAAACATTCATTAAACTGGATTATGTGACATGATGTCAGCTAATTCCATGACATTTGGTATAATGCCTCTTGGGATTGACCTATCAATCTGTCTTTGGAAAACCCATGTTGCACTTTCATGCAGAGGCCAGGGCCACAAGGAGACTTTTTGTGGCAGTGCTGCTTGATTTTAACTATTGGGTGACTGCTGTAGACCACAAGATTGCATACAACTTATTGGACAGAGTTATTGCTTAAGTTAAAAGTTTGTGTGTAGCCTAAGCCTCATAGCCTTGATGGTATCTAGAAGTAAAAAAACATAGGAGCAAAACAGAGGCTTAACTGATTATAATAGTAACCATCACCAATCCGTGATATTTATGATAGCAGTGAATGTGCTGCTCACCTTCATAATTTCCAGTCAATAGATTCGCAGTCTCACTTGTTGTAGAATAAATGCTTCTTTTTATTGTCACATAAGTACAAGTTGTGACACGTTTCGATTCAAGAATGAACCTTCCTTAGACTTCTGAGGAAGGTCCATTCTTGAACGGAAATGCATCACAAATTGTACAATAAAAAGAAGCATTTATTCTACAATGAGTGCAGGTCCTCGATAATTTCCAGTGATCCTTTAAAGGGCAATGTGTCTACATACATGAAAGAAAAAAGGGGGGCACCTTGTAAAAAATAAAATCATACAACAGTATGCAAAAGATATGACTATGCCAATTACCATAGTCACTGTATGTTAGCTATAGTATTACCACATTATCTTTTAATACTTCGAGAGAACTGGAAAATTTCCCAAATCTGGTTGAATATTAAATATTAGTCTTCCATAATAAGTGGAGTCCCCATCCCCATGCCAATGAGCAGAATAAAGGGGAGCGACACAGCCATTTCACTGCAGTGACATCCCTATGAGATTGGTAGTGTTCGGTACTGCAGCTCAACCACGCTTATCCCCCCATTCATTGGAACAAAGCATGGGCACACTCTTATGGACTTCCCTGTGATGGTTCTGCAGTGAAGGAGCCAAAACACTCTCTTACTCTATCACTTTGCTAATTGGTAGGGTCCCTGGGGGTGATACCTTCTTCACGGTGACTCATGAAGTCTACAAATGTCATGGGTCTGAAGAAGGAGCATTCAAAGGAGAAAAACAATGGTTTTCAAAATGCAGGAACAATATCTGATACTATAAAGCATAAAGGCCCCTATACACATTGATTTATCGTTGGCCGAACCCTCCAAGAATGGCCAGTTCAGCCGACAGAATAATGTGTGTATGGAGCTCCCAACTCAGCAGATGATGTTTTAGAGAGAAAAATCGGACGAAGTGAATATTTTCACCTGATCTATTTGTTCTCCCGGGTGATAAGCCACCACCAGAAGTGTCTGTCAGTGAGAGTAATATTTGGTTATTATACTCGTCTAACTTTACCGCAGAGCACTTATTGTTGTATCGAATTCTCCGATATGCCGTGCCTCTTGATGTTGACAACATGAAGTTATGTAAGACCCTTAATTCAGTGCAAGATGTCTTCCCTCCGCGTGGAGTGTTCTCCAAGCTGTGTGTCCTATAAGGTTTGTGGTAAATTAAGCTGAATGTAAACAAATGTAATAGTTCTATATTTGAGTTACAGAAATAACAACATCAGTTATTAATTAAATAGTACTGTACAGAGTGAACGCTTGATGAATGAAGACGTGGGAGAACCACAGAATGTCCAACAAAAAGCAATGCCAAACCAAAGCTAGCAAAAACTTTATGATTTATGATGAATGTTAAAGAAATTTGTGATTTAATTATAGGTTTAATTCTTCAGTGGATAGAAAAAGTCTACACATCATTATCGAAATTGCAGGTGTTTGTGATTTAGAGCCCGACAACATGATAAATCATGTCAGACTCGCTTCTGCCTGACCTTCTAGCTTTACAGAAAAAAATATACATATCATTTTTGGAAAAAAATCATAGAAATAAAAATCTAGTTGGTACAGATCTGCTAAACGATTAACTAATATTATCGCTACTTTCTGGATCAGCAATGTCAAAAAACACAAAGCATAGGCCCATATATAAAGCTTTTGGTGGCCTCACTGACACTTTTTTCAATTTCTATTCCTTCCTCGCACTTTTGGTGCCATCTTTTCTTCATCTATTCTTCTTATATATCTTTCTCTTGATTGGTGCGTACAGTAATAACATCTTGTAGATGTCTTGTAAGCGGTTTGACAACAGAGTGAGATGCAACCGAGAATCCTTGAAGTAGATTCTGAAGAAGCATATGATGAGTATTTGCAAATCAAGCAAACTCCCAGTAACGATAACAAAAAACCACCAGAACATGTGCCGTAAGTTACACAATATCTTAAAAGTGCGTTTAGTTGATAAAAAATAATCAACCTACATGGCACGTGTGTTCTCTCGAATATGAGTGACCTATTGATTTCTGCAGACTTTTTATCTTCACTACAGCCCTTCCAGGATCTTTCACACAGTGATTTCAGAGTTTGAATGTTGATTGTCTCATTGAGGTGTAGCAATTCAAAGTAAATCATATTGTGAATGGCAGAAGAAAGGGGGCATAGCCAAGCCTGTCCCAGGACACTGAGGGTCCAAGCCGCACCAAGATTTTTAATACAATACATTTTTCTGCTTCTGAATTAACAGCTATGAACAGGAAAATGTAACCAGGTAACAACACATGAGGATTCAGGAGTCTGGTAAGTTTCCAATTTTATAGAGGCATTTTGTATATATATGAAAAGGGACTATTTCAAACCATAAAGGGATACTTCTGTGAGAAAGGGGTATTTTTATTTTTTTTTAAGAGAAAAAAAATATATAAATTTGGCTCTTTTTCTTTTCGGCAATTAAAAATTAAATACAAATATTGTTCTTCTGTACCAGTTAGTACAAAGTGATAAAATGTCTATATAGATTGCGATCCCATTGTTATTTTACTGCTGCTGCAAGAGAAGGATGCTATCTGCTGGTATAATAGTAGATGTAGAATTAGTTTAACAGTATCTAATGATAGACTGCATCCACAGAGGTAGATGTCACCATTTTGCTAGTGATTTTTGATGTTCTTGGTTGGTGTATTGTGACTATAAAATAGTAGTCCCAGTATCACAGAGTGTTTGCCTTCAAGATGCTTGATCGTTTGTCTCGCTTTACGCCTCTTCTATCCGTCCTTCCATAAAAAAGACCATTTTTCTCATTAACCATAGTTGTCATTACTAATAAAAAATAACTGCTACTTCATTTAGAATTTTGAAGCCTCATGGCTACAACTTAGCATCAGACACATGCATTTGTAATCCTTCTCAAAGAAAAACAGGATGCAGATTTGGAGTTGTCTTGTTTATATTTGTGACATTGAAGAACAGGAAAAAAACAGCACTGAGATCCACTGGCATAAGTAGCCGCAGCTTGTTAACCACAGTGCACATGTGGGCCAGCCAGCAAGGGAAATGATACGTCTCTTTTTCACTATTTAAATGCTAAACATAAAAATAATTTGTATGAAATCTAAATTAAAGACTTTGAGTGTAAAAAAGGAAAAGTATTTCCAGTTTTACTTTGGATTCTAACAATGGATTTGACTTTTCAAAGTCTTTTGAATTCCTTAACGTCATTTCTATTTTTAAACTAGGTTACAACACATTTCTAACTGTTTTCAGTGCACTAAATGTTTTATCTTTCTAGAAACGTAACAGCCACCTCAATGATTTACCCAAAACTTTCCAAAATGATTTACTATATATGAAATGGGTTGACCGTTTTTATACTATTTATTTCTGGAAACATAACAGTTTTTTTTTATACAAACCGGATTCCAAAAAAGTTGGGACACTATACAAATCGTGAATAAAAACTGAATGCAATGATGTGGAGGTGCCAACTTCTAATATTTTATTC
The DNA here is from genome assembly GCF_014858855.1 of Bufo gargarizans. Classification (NCBI taxonomy): domain Eukaryota; kingdom Metazoa; phylum Chordata; class Amphibia; order Anura; family Bufonidae; genus Bufo; species Bufo gargarizans. The sequence goes on along the minus strand of NC_058089.1, from coordinate 91,681,138 downwards.
AGAATAGAACATAAATCACGGAACAAAAGTTTAAACTGAGAAAATGTACCATTTTAAGGGCAAAATATGTTGAATCAGAATTTCATGGTGTCAACAAATCCCCAAAAAGTTGGGACAAGGCCATTTTCACCACTGTGTGGCATCCTTCTTCTTACAACACTCAACAGACGTCTGGGGACCGAGGAGACCAGTTTCTCAAGTTTAGAAATAGGAATGCTCTCCCATTCTTGTCTAATACAGGCCTCTAACTGTTCAATCGTCTTGGGCCTTCTTTGTTGCACCTTCCTCTTTATGATGCGCCAAATGTTCTCTATAGGTGAAAGATCTGGACTGCAGACTGGCCATTTCAGTACCCGGATCCTTCTCCTACGCAGCCATGATGTTGTGATTGATGCAGAATGTGGTCTGGCATTATCTTGTTGAAAAATGCAGGGTCTTCCCTGAAAGAGATGACGTCTGGATGGGAGCATATCTTGTTCTAGAACCTGAATATATTTTTCTGCATTGATGGTGCCTTTCCAGACATGCAAGCTGCCCATGCCACACCCACTCATGCAACCCCATACCATCAGAGATGCAGGCTTCTGAACTGAGCGTTGATAACAACTTTAGTTGTCCTTGTCCTCTTTGGTCCGGATGACATGGCGTCCCAGATTTCCAAAAAGAACTTCCAATCGTGACTCGTCTGACCACAGAACAGTCTTCCATTTTGCCACACTCCATTTTAAATGATCCCTGGCCCAGTGAAAACGCCTGAGCTTGTGGATCTTGCTTAGAAATGGCTTCTTCTTTGCACTGTAGAGTTTCAGCTGGCAACGGCGGATGGCACGGTGGATTGTGTTCACTGACAATGGTTTCTGGAAGCATTCCTGAGCCCATTCTGTGATTTCCTTTACAGTAGCATTCCTGTTTGTGGTGCAGTGTCGTTTAAGGGCCCGGAGATCACGGGCATCCAGTATGGTTTTACGGCCTTGACCCTTACGCACAGAGATTGTTCCAGATTCTCTGAATCTTCGGATGATGTTATGCACAGTTGATGATGATAGATGCAAAGTCTTTGCAATTTTTCGCTGGGTAACACCTTTCTGATATTGCTCCACTATCTTTCTGCGCAACATTGTGGGAATTGGTGATCCTCTACCCATCTTGGCTTCTGAGAGACACTGCCACTCTGAGAAGCTCTTTTTATCAGTTGCCAATTGACCTAATTAGTGTTAATTGGTCTTCCAGCTCTTCGTTATGCTCAAATTTACTTTTTCCAGGCTCTTATTGCTACTTGTCCCAACTTTTTTGGGATTTGTTGACACGGTGAAAATTTGAATCAATGTATTTTTCCTTTAAAATGATACATTTACTCGGATTAAACGTTTGATCTGTCATCTACGTTCTATTACAAATAAAATATTGACATTTGCCATCTCCACATCATTGCATTCAGTTTTTATTCACAATTTGTTTAGTGTCCCAACTTTTTTGGAATCCGGTTTGTATATATACAGATGCATCTCAATAAATAAAAAAAATAACATTGAAAAGTTACTTTATTTCAGTAATTCAACTTAAAAAGTGAAACTCATATTATCTGCATTACTCACAAAAAGTTAGCGATATTTGGTTTGTGGGTGAAATTTCAGGTGGAACCTAAAATGCACTCTAACCTCTACAGGTGAACTTAATGTGACCTTCTCTAAACTTTTGAATGCACATGTCCAACTTTTCAATGTTCCAGTACTTTTTGCACAACTTGCTGTTCTCTAACACGGAACTTAACAGCAAAATTCACAACAGGTGTTTGATCCATGAATCGCCCAATATATTTCCTGGTTCAATTAGAATTGGTATTAAAACATTCCTCCTCATCATGCTGTTCATATTTTGACACCATGACGACAACTAACAATTGATCAACCCTACCTCGCCATTGCAAGGCTTCAAGCAGGATGTTCTCAGACTTTGGTTTGTCCAAAGAGCTTAGAGTGTCACAAATGTCATCAACAGGTTGCAACAGAGATACAGAGAGACTGGAAGAGTCACAGAAAGGCATACAAGTGGACATCCTTTGTCCACATCCCACACTGATGACCGCTTCATTGTGAACTATGCCCTGTAGAACCAGATGATGAATGCCACACAACTACAGGCACATTTAAGGGAGGTGAGAGGCATCTAAGTGTCACGTCAGATCAATCGAAACTGTTTACATCTGCATGGTCTGCATGCTAGATTAGTGTTCCTCAACTCCAGTCCTCAGGGCCCACCCGCCGGTCACGATTTGAGAATATCCCACAGAATAAATACCTATAGTAAATCCTGATGCACTGACATTAATTATATCACCTGCTCAATACTAAGGAAATCCTGAAAACATGACCGGCAGGTGGGCCCTGAGGACTGGAGTTGAGGAACACTGTGCTAGATGACCTGCAAGAGTACCTGACCACAGGCGTCATCGTCTTGCATGGGCCAGAGAGCATCCATGCTGGATGAGGGACCAGTCAGCCTCAGTGCCATGATGAAAGTCCATTCCTGAGCAGAAATAATGGCCACCAACAATGTTGGAGACAACAAGGAGAACGCTATGCATCAGTCACTGTTGTCACCAGATGAGCCTTTGGTGGTGATGGTGCTATGGTGTGGGTAGGTGTGTCTAGTAAACACAGAACTGCCCTACACTTTGTGAATGGTATGCATCATTAGGGAATGGCTGCTGGAGACTGGAGTACCTCAAATGGAGTGTCCTGCACTTTTTCCTGACCTGAAACCCATTAGTAACCTATTGGATCAGCTGAGTCGCCATGTAGAGGCTTGTAACTCTGTACCCAGAAGTGGCTTACCTGGGCTAAGGAGAAAAAGGACTGGACTATTGCTCAGTAGTCCAAAGTTCTCTTTTTAGATGAAGTAAATTTTGCATTTGGAAATCAAGGTCCCAGAGTCTGGAGGAAGAGTGGAGACACAATCCAAGTTGCTTGAAGTCCAGGTTGAAGTTTCCACAGTCAGTGATGGTTTGGGGAGCCAAGTCCAAAGTCAGCGCAGCAGTCTACCAGGAAAATTTAAAGTACTTCATGCTTTCCTCTGCTGTCAAGCTTTATGGAGATGCTGAATTCATTTTCCAGCTGGACTTGGTATCTGCCACACTGTCAAAAGTACCAGTAACTGGTTTAATAACCATGATATCATAAGAACGCCCATTAGTGATTATCTGGCGATGCAAAGGTGCCGCCGATTACCCGATGACCGGGCGAAAAGCTAATTCGCTGGGTAATTAGATAGTTTGTGCAGGCACCTAAATTGTTTTTTGCCGGCAACAGATCGTGCTGTCTTTACAGCCTATGCTGCTAGGAAACTAGTCTGTATGGGAACAAGGGATGGCATTAGCGATCCCTCCTCCCTTTACTGTGGAGAAGATCGGTGCATGGAAATGCACCGGTCTCCTCCACTGACGAGCAAGAGATTACTGGGAAGGTAATTTTCCTTTCTGACATTCACCTGCTAAATTGTCCCACCTAAAGGGACCTTGACCTGATGAACTAATGAATGAGCTGAGGCATATTCATTAGGTGAAAGCATTGTGGATTCAGGTACCAAAATGATTGTTTCTCAGCAGCATTTTGTACTATGGAAACAGTGAACTGCTGCCCAGAAACAATGAATCTGTATGGAAACGATCAATCACAGTATTACTTGTCCCTATACAGAGGACATGATTGCGATGGAGATGATACAGAGGAGATGATTGCTGCATGTAAATCTAGCTTTCACTTGCTCTGAAGAGCAGGCAATAGCTTTACAAATCTGATGTAACAGATTAAAAGAAATGAGTCATCAGAAAATGACCTATTGTTAAAATCATGTTTTTATGTTAAATATATATATATTTTAATTTTTGTTGATTTTTTCCATTTTTTCCATATCAGTATATTTTTTAAAAGTGTATGTAGTCCTACAATGTTCACACTGGCCACTAGGCCTAATAATAGGTCATGATTTCTTGTCCTGTACAGGTAACTTTTCAGTAGTCATTATCATCACAGGCAAAATTACAATGACAAGTATCACTTCTGTATAGAGAACACAGGATCCACCAATCATAATAGGTGATTTCACAGCGTATCTACTCCCTCCTGACCTCTGCAAAGGCAGAGCGTGCTTCCAAAATTTTCCCACAGAAGTCAATGGGTTCCCTCCAGTCTATTGTCTCTATAGCCCATGTGGAACAGGAGATACAACTAGACAGCTGATTGGCAAGGGCGCTGGGGCTTGGACTCCCAAAGATCAGATATTAATGACCTAACCTTAAAGGGGTTATCCAACCTCTATAATTTCCCCCCTAATGCCCGGTCCCCTCATATAGGTTATACTTACCCCGCTACCTGGGGCCTCCATCGCTTCTGATGCCCACACGGCTGCCGCTGAATCGTGGGTGACGCTAGGGAGGCTCGTCCCTGTCGCAGCCTGCAATTGGCTGCCCCCCTTCCCCCGTATGTTTTCATCCGCACAATGGGGATGTGCAGCGGCAGCCGTGCGGGGATGAGGAGCGACGCAGGTGCCATAGAGGGGGGTAAGAATAACCTATATGAGGGGCCCAGGCATTAGGGGGGACTTAAGAGATAGATAACCCCTTTAAGTCCCTAACAATACCCTTAAGAGATGAGAATCCTAGACAGAAGAATGCCTTCTATTAATCCGTCACTTTCATTAGAAAAAAAACCTTCAGTGTACAGAGTGCTTTAAAATATGCCGCTGCGAAGTATAATTTTCCTTCAAAGCAGATTTCTCCGTTATTTCATGGGTGAGCCAATGTTAATGTCATAATGGTAAACGTGCCCCGTAATTAAAACATGTCTAATCTCTGCAATGTATTCTATGTGTAGTGGATGCTCCTCATTGGCATATGTATCTGAGCAATCTATCAGCATATCAAAACTGTTAATCAAGTGCCCGATTCGTTTTACCGGGGTTGACTTAATTTGTGATAAGCGCCATATAAGAGCATTTAGGCTGATGGCAGCATGGCCTTTTTTTCCACTGTGTGAATAACTGAAATTCATACACGCTATTCATCCTTAAAGCAACTTGCTGTCACTACTGAACTGTAATGAATTCCATCTTTATGCCATTAGTCGGCTTTGGATGTTCACAAACACGAGCAAAGAACTCATTTTCCACTGCTTAAATCGCACAATGAGGCAAGCTACTAATTCTCTAAATGAAATGGTTTGTGGCCACTCAAGCAGAGATTTAATATATCATGGCAAATTAGGTTGATTTTAATAAATGACTTATCTCCCTGAATACTTTACATATGCTTATGAGTGAATACAAATGCATGAAAAACCTGCTTCGTTTTCAGGAGAGATTATAACAGGAACGGGAAAAAAAAATAGGGGAAATTGAAAAATGTGTAAAGAAATCGCTGTGGATGTAACAAGGGTGTAGAATGAAAAATGTTTTGTGCCATACTCTGTTCACATTCTTAAAGGGGTTTTCTGATCATTTTTAACTGATGACCTATCCTTTGGATAGGGCATCAGTAGGGTTGGGCGAATCAAAGTATCCGAAGTGGACTTCGATCCGACGTTCAGGGAAAATTCGATTCGCCAAGAAGCCGAATTTTCTCATGCTTCGTGGTAACTAATCAATTTTCCCTGAAATGGCATAACATATTCACCTCATCAATTTCAGCACGAAGAGGCCACCACGGCCATCTTGACGAAATCTCGCACGCGGTTATGTATGACATGGCCATGCCAGCCAGCGTGATGATGTCATCAAGCACCTTGCGAGGATCTTCAATCAAGATGGCCACCGCGGCCTCTTCACGCTCAAATGGATGAGGTGAGCATTATTTTTTTAAAACTGATTAACCCCTGCAAGTCCTCATTTTTAACTTCGATGAACGTGGCATCTGCGGGAGTTCAATGGTGGGGACGGCGCAATCCCTGTTCCCCTTCATTGCACTTGCCATTTATAAAGTAGCTTCGTGACAAAGTCATCAGTCATCACTAGTCATCAGAATCTAATCTGTGAGGATCCGAAAACCGGGACCCCCAACGATCAGCTGTTTGAGAAGGCAGCGGTAATCCTTCTCACGGCTTAGCCTAGGCCATGTGACGTCACGTCCAATGGTCACGTGGCCTAGGGGCAGCTCAGTTCTATTGAAGTAAATGGAGTTGAGCTGCGATACCAAGCACAGCCACTATACAATACATTCTGCGCCATTTTTTCTATATTTCATATGGTGTTCCCCCCTTGTTTCGTAATGTTTTTCATGCCGTCCACACAGAGGTCCTGTCTATAGAATGGCCGCTGATGGAGGTTCATATGACCAGGCAAAAATAACTCCAGATGCATGACTCAGTCTCCTCCATTCACTGCACTTGTTGGGAGTTTAGCGCCAGTGTAGTGTGTTTGGAGGAGGCTGAGTGATGTATCTGGTCACATGACCCTCCATGAGCAGCCATCTTATGGACAGGACCTCTATATGGACAGATTTGCCTAACAAGGGGTCATACCTTATAAAAAATAGCAAACAGCACAGAATATCAACAAAGGCTATATTGGTAGGTGCCATATAGCCACCTTACATACACATTGGTCAACAGTAGCCACAAAGTGCCCAAACCCTTTAAGCTTAATAAAGTACAAATACAATCCAAAACACATTACGACTTGGAGTGCCAATCCTTAGATTAAGCCTGTTATAAAGCACCCAACGTATATCTAAAATAGGGAAGTAGCAAAAGATCTCATACATTTTCCTTTTCTAAACAGACATGACTATGCAGATTAATTTTATTACATATTGGAGCTATTTTTTTCAATTACAGCTTGAAAACCACTAAACACTTCTAGGGGCAGATTGGCTAAGACTGGTGTTTCATATAAAAAGAGTACGGTTAATGGCTCACTCAGCCGACCCACGTATGGACCAGCACAACCCCTCAGCACTCCCAATGCTGATGAAGGAATTGGAATAGGTAAAAATGAATCGATGGGGGGCACTCGTTATTTGGCAATCATATGGGCTGTTATATATAAAAAAAAATATTTATTATTGGATATAAAAACAATTAGTTACTAAATATATATACATAAAAACATAAAAAACGTAAAGGAGCGTATATTATAGGGATTGGCTTACAGCTGCATACACCTCTATATATTTAGATGTTTCTTGATGTATCGGTAGATATGAAAGTGAATACAGACGAGGTTGTCTGAACATGCACCCAGTCTTGGTAACTGGATCCTTAATGTCCCATATATAGGAAACTGAGAGAAAAAAACCCTCTAAACCATATAGATGGGTGTGTTGATTTCCTGTGTATTAAGCCCATAAGAATACATATAAAATGAAAAAAAAACGCACATGCGGTAGCGGTCGGTTTTTTCAATGCTTTTTTGTTAAAAAACTTTAAATATGTCAAAAATTGGATTGGCAATCTAGAGAAACCGTAATGTGTTTTTGTTGAAAAAACTAGAAAGAATTCCCAAGTCATACATCTCCATCTATCGATATACTTTCAAGTCAAGTCAGTTCCCTGCATTCCCTCAAAATTCACTATATTACTTAAAACATCGAACAGAAAAGTGAGTAAACTAGAATACGAGTCAGAATTGAAAAAAAAAATACATTATAGTATTTAGCCCATAAGGATACATAAAAAAAAAACAAAAAAAAAAAAAAACGCACATGCGGCAGCTGTGCGTTTTCAATGCGTTTTTGTTAAAAAACTTAAAATATGTCAAAAATTGGATTGGCAATCTGGAGAAACCGTATCAGACTTAAAAAAATAATAAAAATCATATCAGACTTCAAAAGAGAGTTTAATGGGATATATATATATGTATAATTGTTTGGTTTCTCGATACTCATGTTGACTATTGCACAAAAAAAAAAACAGGGAGATCTATAGTATCAGGGATCAATTCTATTTCCTCAAATTTATCTCGGTATATCGACAAATTATTGCAACCGGTCGTGAGAACCATACCTTCATACATTAAGGACACTACTGATATAATCAGTATATTAGAACAAATAAACTACAAGGAAGAGTGGATTTTACCAGTCTTAGGGCTCATGCACACAACCGTATGTATTTTGCAATCCACAAAAAAAAAAAACAGATCCGCAAAAAATATGGATGACATCTGTGTACATTCGGTATTTTGCGGAACAGTACTATCCTTGTCTGTAATGCGGACAATAATAGAACATGTTCTATTTTTTTGTGGAAAGGAAATACGGAAATGTAATGCACACGGAGTACTTTCCGTATTTTTTTTATGGACCTATTGAAATGAATGGTTCCGCTTACGGTCTGCAAAAAAAATTGAATGGACACGGAAAGAAAATACGTTCGTGTGCATGAGCATGAGTCAAATTTATTTAAAGGGGTTGTCCCGGGGAGAATGTATTGCATTTTCCAAATCAGCATCTAAATACCTTCGTAATTGAATGTAAACTAAAAATATATTAAGAGACAGATTAGTCCAATGAAATAGTTCATGCTTCTATGGAGCATACTGATTATGGACTTATAAAGTGCCCAGTAGGCTCCTCAGCTCTCTAGTGGTGGTTGCAGGAAACAGATCCAAAAACAGTCCTGACCTCTCATGAAATTTCAAAAAGTGAGCTAAATGTCATAACATTATCAAGAATAAACTAACTAGGCATTGAAGGATTTTTTTTCAAACTAAACAGACCCCAATATATCATGTTACTGAGTCACTACATATGACTGCTATGGCCAGTGGTTGTTTCCCATAGTAACCGGGCACTATGACATCTCTGCTGTGCAATTTCCAGAGCCAGAGCTAGGCTTTCTTTCACATGGGGAAAAGGATTAGTTCACTGTCTTCACCCTTTATCTAACTACCCTGGCCCAGGCATAATGGCTTGTTGGCAGACTTGCTGCATAGAAATGTCTGAATAAATTATGGATGCAAATGTAAACATCTAATATATAGTATAAACAGTATACCGAAAGCTTCCTAGCTCCCCCTAGTGGTGACAAACCTTTGATTTAAATCTTTTGGCATCTTCTTAACCTGGGTATCTCCTGGTATGTTTTAAAATATGTCATTTGCAATATCTGTAAAGAATAAATCAAGGCAACTGGACGTACTGTAGATTTCTTGAAAACGTTTCACTCGTTCTTCCAACGAGCTTTCTCAATTCTGAGTGACTGTACAAGAATTCTCTGGGAATAAATATATAACTGAATCAACATCTGGTAATTATACCCAGCATTGGGTCAAAGGTGTTGATACCATTATCCTAATTGGAGTCAGTAGGTGATAAAGACTTCCCAGAAAAAGGTGTCAAGACAGCATTGTATGTGGCAGACAATAGATGTCTAACCCCCCCGCCTCTATTCAGGCTTGGCTTCTCCATTTTTACGTAGATGGCCTCCTTCATGCCTCGTTTGTACCAATCGACCTCCTTATCCAAAACACGTACTTGACTGTCTTCAAAGGTGTGACCTGTTCCTTTTAGATGTAAGTACACGGCTGAAGAGACAGAGGGGATATGATAGAAACTTTTAAATACATAAAGGGAATCAACTCGGTAACGGAGGAGAGCATATTTAAAAGAAGAAAAACTACCACAAGAGGACATAGTTTTAAATTAGAGGGGCAAAGGTTTAAAAGTAATATCGGGAAGTATTACTTTACTGAGAGAGTAGTGGATGCATGGAATAGCCTTCCTGCAGAAGTGGTAGCTGCAAATACAGTGAAGGAGTTTAAGCATGCATGGGATAGGCATAAGGCTATCCTTCATATAAGATAGGGCCAGGGACTATTCATAGGATTCAGATATATTGGGCAGACTAGATGGGCCAAATGGTTCTTATCTGCCGACACATTCTATGTTTCTATGAATCTTGAAAGGTTTTGGCTCTTCTATGCTGAGCCATACACTGATGTAGTTGTTGTTTTGTTTCACCGATACACAGTTCGGAGCATTCCTCATTGCCTGGACTGCGTACACAATGTTGTCCATCTTGTGTTTAGGCGTTGGGTCTTTGGGGTGAACCAGTTGTTGCCTCAGTGTGTTGCTGGGTTTAAAGCAAACAGGAATGTGATGTTTATTAAAAATCCTTTTGAGTTTCTCAGACACCCCAGCTACATATGGGATAACCATATTCTTGCGTCTGTCATGCTTCTCGCTCTCACTGGTATTTGCCAGTGCTTATTATATTTGCAATGCTTATTATAATATTGATAGTGCTTATTTTTTGTATCTACTTGAACATCAGAATCTGGTCTACTATTGGGACAATTTGCTTCCTTCCTAGTCTCATAGCTCCTACTAGATAGATAACTAATAGCTCTGAGATTAGCCACTGACAAAGCTCACAGGATAGCCCTCGTCCTCATGTTAATTTGCATTAAGCCTGAGGCAAAATGCTACGAAGCACTAGAAGCAAGACTCCATTTGTAAATTACTTTCATATACATACAAATTATGTTAATAACTAATTAGGCTTTTACACTGACTAGCCTATTCATGTTTGTGTGTTCAGCTCTGCATGTCACATATTAAGTACAACTAAGCATCATAAACAGCTTAGTGTATCTTTGCCATATTTCCAGTGCTGTATTATTCCCACGACGTAAGATCTCATTCACACACACTTTTTCATCCAGCATGTAAAAATACATTCAGAGAGTTTTACATATTTATTTATTTTTTACAATTTTTTGGTTATGTTTTTAACTACTTTGACATTTAGTACAAGTTTTTTTTTTTGAAATGCTATAGCAGCAACCTCCGACACACCAACTGTTGTGAGAATACATCTCCATTCACTTCTATGGGAGTTCTGAGAACAGCTGAGAAAGTGTGCATGCTGGGAGTTGTAGTTTCACAGCTGGAGTGCATAAGGTTGCTGACCTCTGTCCTATAAAAAAAAAATCTATGGAAAAAGACCCATACCCAGAATATGCCTTTTGGAAGAAAAAAAATCCCAAAATGCAGTGAAAACACAAAATCAAAATGATGTGTATGTAGACCTTTTTATTTATTTATTTATAGATAATTTCATAAAAAGGCTTATAAGAAAACAATAATTGAAAATAATTGAATAATAAAATGTGTAAACTATTGGGGTCATTTATACTAGTGGAATTGGAAAAGTGGATAAGCCGAGTACAGATATTTCTTCCTTCATTTCCCAAGAGCCTTCTGAAAAATTTGAACTGGAATCTGAATGGTTGCCATAAGCACTAACACTCTGCACTAGTTTGGATACACAAGCAGCAAGCAAAAAGGTGCCAAATTTACATTGTGAACAAGGTTGAAAGTTCCCTGTACAAAATAGAGTATTGTTGCCTGAGCCCACCATTTTTGGCAGGGTAAGCCAACAAACTATTGCATATGGGGAGCTTCCATCCCTTTCCTGGCTTGCTTCACATTCCCTAGTTCCACAATCTCTGCCAAGCATGAATGTGTATGAGGGGCTTGGGAGAGATAGCTGTCGGTTGAACGAGGTGAGACCAACAGCTATTGAACATGCATGGGCACCTTAACCACCTCCGGACCGCCTAACGGCATCACTGCGCAGAGTCACGCATATACGCGTCATCTCGCGAGACGCGAGATGACGCGCTATGCCGGCCTGCGCATGCGCAGTTCGGGACGGCATTTCGTCAGGGAGTAAATCGTCATCAGCTTGCCAGCCAATGATCGCGGCTGGCAAGCTGATGATTTTTTAAAAATCCAATCAGAGAGCCGAATAACAGATCATATTTGTAAATATGATCTGTTATATGGCTGCCTGCTCCTCTGCTGGTTCTTTTCGTCGGTTGGATCCAGCAGAGGAGCAGGCTTCACAGTGAGTACACCAAACACTACACTATAGCCCCTGATCACCCCCCTGAACCCCAATTAACCCTTTGATCACCCCTTTGATCGCCCCTGTCAATCACTAGTGAAAGGAAAAAAGTGATCAGTGCAAACTGTCACTTTTTTTTTCCACTGGTATTGACCGTTAGGTTTTAGGTATAGTTTAGGCCCCTTGGTTAGGTAGTTTAGGGATCGGTTAGCGCCCAGCCCACCGCACCGCAGTCCGTTATTCGCTGATTAGCGTATCGCTAATCAGCATTTGTACTTTTATAGTATCTGGAAGTGATCAAAACTGATCACGGTCAGATCTATAATTGTATTAGTGTCACTTTAGTTCTCCCTCCACCCAAAACGCAGTGTTTGCCCGATCAGGCCTGATCGTTCGCCCACACGTGCGTTCGCCCACACCCGCCCCACCGCAGTGACAAAAAAAAATTTTTTTTTGATCGCTGCACATTCACTTTACACGCACTGCGGCGATAAAAAAATCAGTTTTGATATTTTTTATCAACCGCAGCGGCCTCCGGTACTTCGCTAGCCTCCCCTTTGTAAGACAGGCTTGCTTTTTTTCTTGGGTAGTCTCAGGGAATACCCCTAAATTTAGTTGCCCACATGTCAAACAGGGGGTATTCTTCTGAAGAGGCCTACAGGCTTCTGACCCAGTCGGATGAGGAGTGGGAACCCTCATCTGATGAATCCAGCGGGTCAGAATACGAACCTGTAGAAAGCAGTGGCTCTCTGACCCAAAGTTCAGACGAGGAGGCTGAGGTCCCTGATAGCACCAGGCGTACCCGGCCCCGTGTCGCTACACCACAGGTTGCGCAGGATCCGCTTCAAGAGCAGCAGAGTGGGGCTGGTGCTGTCGGATTACGTGGTGAGGCATACACCAGCAGCCCAGCCCTTCCTGGACCTAGTACCAGCACTGCCGTACAACCTGGTGAAGTAGCGAGCACCAGAAGGGCAGTTGAAGCTGGTACGGTGGCACGAGCAGTAGTGACCCCGTCGCAGCCACCGCAAAGACGTGCCCGTAGAGTCCCTAGAATCCCAGAGGTGCTGGCAAACCCTGATTGGCAGTCCCCAACTTCAGCCGCACCTGTAGTTTTCCCTTTCACCGCCCAGTCTGGAGTTCGGGTTGAGACAGCTCAGATCGGTTCGGCCCTGGGATTTTTTGAGCTGTTCTTGACTGCGGAGCTCTTAGACATAGTTGTGGCCGAAACAAACCGGTATGCCACACAATTTATAACCGCTAACCCGGGAAGCTTTTATGCCCAGCCTTTCCGGTGGAAACCAGTCCAAGTTTCCGAAATTAAAACTTTTCTGGGCCTCCTCCTCAACATGGGTCTAACTAAAAAGCATGAATTGCGGTCATATTGGTCCACGAACCCGATTCATCACATGCCCATGTTCTCTGCTGCTATGTTCAGGACACGATTTGAGACCATCCTGCGTTTCCTGCACTTTAGTGATAACAGCACCTCCCGTCCCAGAGGCCACCCTGCTTTTGACCGGCTCCACAAAATTCGGCCCCTCATAGACCATTTCAACCTGAAATTTGCAGATTTGTATACCCCAGAGCAAAACATCTGCGTAGACGAGTCCCTGATACATTTTACCGGGCGCCTTGGCTTCAAACAATACATCCCAAGCAAGCGCGCCCGGTATGGGGTCAAATTGTATAAGCTCTGTGAAAGGGCCACAGGCTATACCCACAAATTTCGGATCTATGAGGGAAAAGATCAGACCCTGGAGCCGGTCGGTTGCCCTGACTACCTGGGGAGCAGTGGGAAGACAGTTTGGGACTTGGTGTCACCCTTATTCGGCAAGGGGTACCATCTTTATGTGGACAATTTTTACACAAGTGTGGCCCTCTTTAGGCATTTGTTTCTAGAATGGATTGGCGCCTGTGGTACTGCGCGAACTAGTCGCGCGGGCTTCCCCCAACGGCTCGTTACCACCCGTCTTCCAAGGGGGCAGAGGGCCGCACTGTGTAACGAAGAACTGCTCGCGGTGAAATGGAGAGACAAGCGTGACGTTTACATGCTCTCCTCCATTCACACAGACACGACAATACAAATTGAGCGAGCAACCCGTGTTATTGAAAAGCCCCTCTCAGTCCACGACTATAACCTTCACATGGGAGGGGTGGACTTCAATGACCAGATGTTGTCTCCGTATTTAGTTTCCCGCAGAACCAGACGCTGGTATAAGAAGGTGTCTGTATATTTAATTCAATTGGCTCTGTATAATAGTTTTGTTCTCTACAGTAAGGCTGGGAGAACTGGATCCTTCCTCAAATTTCAGGAAGAGATCATCGAGAACCTCCTGTACCCAGGAGGTTCCGTGGCCCCATCCACCAGTGTAGTTAGCCGTCTACACGAGCGACATTTCCCCAATGTCGTTCCTGGTACCTCAACCCAACAGTCACCCCGAAAAAGATGTTGTGTCTGTAGCAGGAGTGGAATAAGGCGTGACACCCGCTATTTCTGTCCTGACTACCCTGCCCTATGCTTTGGAGAGTGTTTCCTGGAGTACCACTCACAGGTACACTATTAGCATAGGGATCATCTCACCAGGACAGGCACACAGGGCTATTAGGGCCCATTCACTCACAGCTGCTGCAAACGTCTCCTTTCACATGGGACAAAGTGCATAACGCACTTCGCCACATCTTTGGGCGATTTGCGCTTTGCACATTGACCCATGGGGAAGGAGAGGTTTGTTCTATAAAGGTAAAAAAAAAACAAAAAAAAAAAAAAAACACCAGTAAGCAAAAAGGTTAATGTTCAGTTAAAAAAGTTAAAGTTTACATGTTCTGTTGCAAAGTTAATAAAATTATTGCGTTGCGGCCTGGTTTTTTCTTTTTTTTTCTTTTTTTACCTTCCAGGTGGACCAACCGATCGATTAGCTGCAGCACTGATGTGCATTCTGACAGAAGCATTGCGCTGCTGTCAGATTACACGCAAGTCAGTGTATGCGGCGCTGCAAGACGAGATTTCTACTCTGCAGTAACAGATACGTTTGCCAAGGCATACGAGCTGAGGAGGAGGCGGCGTTCCTATGCTTTGGCAAACACTTTGTATATATACAAATAAAATAAAAAATCCCGGCAATGATTTATTCATCCACATCGATTGATGTGAATGGAGAAATCTGGTTTGCCAGGGCATACGAGCTAAGTGGGTATGGATGTAGGGCGGAGCTCATATGTCCTGGCAGACGCCTTTCCCCTCCTTTTTTTTTTTTGGCAGAGATTTTTTCATCCACATTGATCGATGCGAATGAAGAAATCTGTGCCGTTCATTTTTTTCTTTCAGCCCAGAGGCTGAACGGAAAAAAAAATCTCATTACCTGTATGCTCAATATAAGGAGAATAGCAGAAACTCCTAATGCTGGCCATACATGTAATGATTGTGGAGACCCTCAAATGCCAAGGCAGTACAAACACCCCACAAAAGACCCCATTTTGGAAAGAAGACACCCCAAGGTATTCGCTGAGGGGCATATTGAGTCCATGAAAGATTTAAATTTTTGTCCTAAGGTAGCGGAAAGTGAGACTTTGTGAGAAAAAACAAAAAAAAAAAAAACAATTTCCGCTAACTTATGCGAAAAAAAAAAATTTCTATGAACTTGCCAGGCCCCTCATTGGATACCTTGGGGTGTCTTCTTTCCAAAGTGGGGTCACATGTGGGGTATTTATACTGCCCTGGCTTTTTAGGGGCCCTAAAGCGTGAGAAGAAGTCTGGGATCCAAATGTCAAAAAATGCCCTCCTAAAAGGAATTTGGGCCCCTTTGCGCATCTAGGCTGCAAAAAAGTGTCACACATCTGGTATCGCCGTACTCAGGAGAAGTTGGGGAATGTGTTTTGGGGTGTCATTTTACATATACTTATGCTGGGTGAGATAAACATCTTGATCAAATGCCAACTTTGTATAAAAAAATTGGAAAAGTTGTCTTTTGCCAGGATATTTCTCTCACCCAGCATGGGTATATGTAAAATGACACCCCAAAACACATTCCCCAACTTCTACTGAGTACGGCGATACCAGATGTGTCACACTTTTTTGCAGCCAAGGTGGGCAAAGGGGCACATATTCCAAAGTGCACCTTTCGGATTTCGCAGGCCATTTTTTACACATTTTGATTGCAAAGTACTTCTCACACATTTGGGCCCCTAAATTGCCAGGGCAGTATAACTACGTCACAAGTGACCCCATTTTGGAAAGAAGACACCCCAAGGTATTCCGTGAGGGGCATGGCGAGTTCCTAGAATTTTTTATTTTTTGTCGCAAGTTAGTGGAATATGAGACTTTGTAAGGAAAAAAGAGAAAGAAAAATAAAAAAATCATCATTTTCCGCTAACTTGTGACAAAAATAAATAAAATTCTAGGAACTCGCAGTGCCCCTCACGGAATACCTTGGGGTGTCTTCTTTCCAAAATAGGGTCACTTGTGGCGTAGTTATACTGCCCTGGCAATTTAGGGGCCCAAATGTGTGAGAAGTACCTTGCAATCAAAATGTGTAAAAAATGGCCTGCGAAATCCGAAAGGTGCACTTTGGAATATGTGCCCCTTTGCCCACCTTGGCAGCAAAAAAGTGTGACACATCTGGTATCGCCGTACTCAGGAGAAGTTGGGGAATGTGTTTTGGGGTGTCATTTTACATATACCCATGCTGGGTGAAAAAAATATCTTGGTCAAATGCCAACTTTGTATAAAAAAAAATGGGAAAAGTTGTCTTTTGCCAAGATATTTCTCTCACCCAGCATGGGTATATGTAAAATGACACCCCAAAACACATTCCCCAACTTCTCCTGAGTACGGCGATACCAGATGTGTGACACTTTTTTGATGCCAAGGTGGGCAAAGGGGCACATATTCCAAAGTGCACCTTTCGGATTTCGCAGGCCATTTTTTACACATTTTGATTGCAAAGTACTTCTCACACATTTGGGCCCCTAAATTGCCAGGGCAGTATAACTACGCCACAAGTGACCCCATTTTGGAAAGAAGACACCCCAAGGTATTCCGTGAGGGGCATGGCGAGTTCCTAGAATTTTTTATTTTTTGTCGCAAGTTAGTGGAATATGAGACTTTGTAAGGAAAAAAGAGAAAAAAAAATAAAAAATCATCATTTTCCGCTAACTTGTGACAAAAAATAAAAAGTTCTATGAACTCACTATGCCCATCAGCGAATACCTTCGGGTGTCTACTTTCCGAAATGGGGTCATTTGTGGGGTTTTTCTACTGTTTGGGCATTGTAGAACCTCAGGAATCATGACAGGTGCTCAGAAAGTCAGAGCTGCTTCAAAAAGCGGAAATTCACATTTTTGTACCATAGTTTGTAAACGCTATAACTTTTACCCAAACCATTTTTTTTTTGCCCAAACATTTTTTTTTTATCAAAGACATGTAGAACAATAAATTCGGCCAAAAATTTAGATATGGATGTCGTTTTTTTTGCAAAATTTTACAGCTGAAAGTGAAAAACATGAACAGTGCAGAAATGTTAAAGGTAAGGATGAACGAACTGGCTCTACCGGTTCTGAATTCGGTCCGAACTTTCAAAAAGTTCAGATTCAGTCTAACCCAAATTTTTGGTGATGCGTTTCGAACGAATGAACAAGAAGTGCGAGCACCTAGTACATAAATGTGTGTTTCTCAACAATATATATGTCGTCTAAGTGGTACTCTTTCTCATTATGCGTTGAGCGTTGTCTAGACTACAATAGTTGTCACGTGCATCAACTGTCTCCATAATAGAAATAGTACCCACCCAGAGGTTCCCCCTAAGGCCTTGCAACTAGAATTTTTTTTTCTCATCTGCTTTTCTGTGATTAAGGGCCATTGTCCTGAAAGAACTAGTTGCAGATGAGAGGCTGACTTAGTTATTTTTCTAGCTTTGCTACATAAGCCTGTTTAAAGGGCAGGAAAGCAGCTCTGTCAATCCGATGTGTGAAAATAATGCAGAGATCATAGCTGCTGTGTTCTCCTGTTTACCTACTTGCTGTGAAGCACCAAGTAAGTATAATTTTAGCTGCTGGTGTCTCACTTCAATGGGATGGCTCCGCTCCTTCCTACTCACCTGAGAATACATAATCCGTATAACATTCTTCAGCAGCATTTCAGTATTTTGGATCAACTTCAGACAAAGACATCTCCAAAGTAAACTTCAACTGAAAGTGATATAGCAACATCCTTCAGCAGCATTTCACTATTTTGGATCAACTTCAGACAAAGACATCTCCAAAGTAACCTTCAACTGAAAGGGAGTACAAAGCTTACACCTCTCTCAATAAAACATGCAAGCTAGTTCTCTTTCTAGAAGGACAAGAGAATCAGAATGTCTCAAGAGAGACTTGTCCTACTTGGTTGACTTGCCTTGTGGGGGTACTCTTTAGGGTTCTCTTTATCATTAGGAAGACAAAAAAATATGCATGAGTATTGTATGCCAGACAACACTACTCGGTGTCTGTATCCTATTATTTAGCTATATTTCTGTTATTTTTTAAAAGACACCTTTCTATTCATTTTTTTTTCATGTATTTAGAGCATGCTGGGCGATTTACTTCTTTATCTTCCACTATGCATTTTATCTTTTAATATTTGCAATTATTGTCTTGTGTTGCAGCCTGTGACTGCACTGACTTATTTTTGTGGGTTACTGGTTATAAGTGTTGTGCCTATCATAGCACTGATTTTTGTGTGTGGTTTACACAGTTTGTGTTTATAAATATTTTTAATTGTCTGCTTGATTATAGATTTTGTATTATAAAGTGTATTATTTTGATACCTATTAAGGAGTGCTTTTGTTTTATACCTGCACCCATCTCCCTTGTTTTTTCATTCTACTCAGGGACTTCGTTTGGGGAGGTGGGAAGCACCCTAAGTGATACTAGTTGTGCTGGTCCATTGTCTTGCTTATATCACTAGGATATGCCATCAAAGTCAGATAGGTGCATGTCCCAGAGATGGGATCTGCACTTATCAGCAAGACGGGCATTCCAAAGTGAAAGAGAGTGCACTGCACATACACGGCCACCTGCTATGGGACTACCGGAAATAGTCAAGCCAGCATTCCACTATTTTCTGAACTCCTACAGCGGTGAATGTAGGTTGGACGCACTTGTGAAGTGCATTCTCTTTCACTTCGGCATGCCTGTTCTGGATGTAGGTGTGTGTCCCAAAGGTTATATCTGTACCTATCTGACTTTGATGGCATATCCTAGTGTTATGTCATCAAGGTCCGAGATGGAAATACTCCTTCAAGTATGAAATGGGAGTAAACAAGTCCAAAGCTCAAAATGTTTGGTATCTCTACCCAAGGGGTACATCCTATGTCTCCAGGGGATATTTCCATGGCCACCTACTGTGCAGCACAGTGTATGACTTTGATGTAATTTATCTGATTAGGGGCAATTGGCCTAGAAAGATCAAGAAACACTGCTAAAAGCATAATCCTATACTTCCATATATCCCATACAAAAAATTTAACATTGCAAAAAGTTGCAGTTGACAGAGCTGGAAAAAGAGCTGATGCAGTATCATTCCAAAGGTATTGTCTGGTCCTTTTTGCTCATATATCCTTAAAGGGGTTATTTCACTTCAGCAAATGGCATTTATCATGTAGAGAAAGTTAATACAAGGCACTTACTAATGTATTGTGATTGTCCATATTGCTTCCTTTGATGGCTTGATTCATTTTACATCACATTATACACTGCTTGTTTCCATTGTTATGACCACTCTGCAATCCAGCAGCGGTGGACGTGCTTTGCAACAAATCTGCCATGTGAATATACCCTTACATACAGTCCCGTGGTGACAACCAACTTGTAAACCAGGAGGCCAAGCGCCATTTACCATGTGCAATGTTCACATCTGAGTTTAGACATGATAGCGAGCAGACTAAACAATGACACATTATATGGGCCAATTCACGTCTGATTTTTCATCCGTCTGTGCAGAGAGGTTCGCATCACTACTTTGGCCAAATTCTTGAGCTAGACTTGCGTATTCAAAAATAACAAAAAAACTG
Source organism: Bufo gargarizans (assembly GCF_014858855.1). NCBI lineage: Eukaryota > Metazoa > Chordata > Amphibia > Anura > Bufonidae > Bufo > Bufo gargarizans. The sequence continues at coordinate 91,661,250 of NC_058089.1, read as the reverse complement.
TCCTAAATGTAACTGAAAAATCCTAACATTACTCATATTAATACACCTTGTGAAAGTAAAAAACTATGCAACTTTATAAGTATAAACATTACATAAAATCACAAGAAATGTAATATTTGACACACCCATGTAAACACTAGAGGGCGCCATCATCGGTAAGTATGTGTAAAATAACAGCTAGGAGCCGGAGCACATCTAACAATAAAGCGAGCCTGAATACAATTCAAATAACTGATGTATACACACCGGACTACAGTAGGAAATACATACACATATATGCAAAATTGCACATACAGATCAAGTTAGGAACACCCACCTCCCAATGCCATTTCGCCCAGAGGCTTCTTCCAGGGGTATTATACAGAGGTAATTCAGGGAAGAAGCCTCTGGGCCCTCTAGTGCTTATGTGAGTGTGTGTACAATATTACATTTTTTATGATTTTATCTAATATTTATACTAATAAAGATGCATTTTTTTATACTTTCACAAGGTGTATTGATATGTGTTATCTTAGGACTTTTCACTTGCCCATTCAAGACAACAGGTCTGTGAAAAAAAGGACCACACACAGATGCCAAAACATGGTATAAACCTAACGTAATAAAGGGAAAGGTGAAGTGCCGTATTGATGGTTCGGATCCAACATCCATATTGCAGCATAGCTAACTTGTAGACATGTACAGTGGATATAAAAAGTCTACACATCTCTGTTAAAATGTCAGGTTTCTGTGATGTAAAAAAATGAGACAAAGATAAATCATTTTAGAACTTTTTCCACCTTTAATGTGACCTATAAACTGTACCACTCAATAGAAAAACAAACTGAAATCCTTTAGGTAGAGGGAAGAAAACAAAAAATAAATAATGTGGTTGCTTAAGTGTGCAATAACTGGGGATGTAGCTGTGTTCAGAATTAAGCAATCACATTCAAAATCATGTTAAATAGGAGTCAGCATACACCTGCCATCATTTAAGTGCCTCTGATTAACCCCAAATAAAGTTCAGCTGCTCTAGTTGGTCTTTCCTGAAATTTTCTTAGTCGCATCCCACAGCAAAAGCCATGGTCCACAGAGAGCTTCCAAAACAAAACATCAGAGGGATCTCATTGTTATAAGCCTATAAGGTATCAGTCAGGAGAAGGGTACAAAAGAAATTCCAATGCATTAGATATACCATGGAACACAGTGAAGGCAGTCATCATCAAGTGGAGAAAATATGGCACAACAGTGACATTACCAAGAACTGGACGTCCCTCCAAAATTGATTAAAAGATGAGAAGAAAACTGGTCTGGGAGGCGACCAAGAGGCCTACAGCAACATTAAAGGAGCTGCAGGAATATCTGGCAAGTACTGGCTGTGTGGTACATGTGACAACAATCTCCCGTACAGTGATGGACAGTTCGCAGTGTTCGCCGACGAACACATGCGACCTGCCATCTTTATTCCCAAGCCCGGCGATGCAGAGGTAAGTTCTTACCTGTGCCTGCACCGCTCTGAAACACATGCGGTCACCGGAAGCAGGCAGTTCCGAGAACAGCCTTCCTCGGGCTGTTCTCGGAACTGCCTGCTCCTGGTGACCGCATGTGTTTCAGAGCGGCTCGCGGCGCAGGCACAGGTAAGGACTTACCTCTGCATCGCCGGGCTTGGGAATAAAGATGGCAGATCGCATGTGTTCGTCGGCGAACACTGCGAACTGGCCATCACTGCTCCTGTATGTCTGGGCTATAGGGTAGAGTGGCAAGAAGAAAGCCTTTTCTTAAGACCCCAAAAAAAACATCCAAGCTAGGCTACATTTTGTAAAAACACATCTAAGGTCTCCCAAAAGCATGTGGGAAAAGGTGTTATGGTCTGATGAAACCAAGGTTGAACTTTTTGGCCATAATTCCAAAAGATATGTTTGGCCCAAAAACAACACTGCACATCACCAAAAGAACACCATACCCACAGTGAAGCATGGTGGTGGCAGCATCATGCCAAGGGGCTGTTTGTCTTCAGCTGGAACTGGGGCCTTAGTTAAGCTAAAGGGAATTATGAACAGTTCCAAATACCAGGCAATATTGGCACAAGACCTTCAGGCTTCTGCTAGAAAGCTGAACATGAAGAGGAACTTCATCTTTCAGCATGACAACGACCCCAAGCATACATCCAAATCAACAAAGCAATGGCTTCACCAGAAGAAGATTAAAGTTTTGGAATGGCCCAGCCAGAGCCCAGACCTGAATCCGATTGAAAATCTGTGGGGTGATCTGAAGAGGGCTGTGCACAGGAGATGCCCTCGCAATCTGACAGATTTGGAGTGTTTTTGCAAAGAAGAGTGGGCAAATCTTGCCAAGTCAAAATGTGCCATGCTGATAGACTCATACCCCAAAAAGACTGAGCGCTGTAATAAAATCAAAAGGTGCTTCAACAAAGTATTAGTTTAAGGGTCCATTGACACGTCTGTGTGTGTTTTGCGGATCCACAAAAGACAGACATCGCCGGCATTCTCATAGAAAATGCCCTTTCTTGTCCGCAATTGCGGATAAGAATAGGACATGTTCTATTTTTTTCGGGATCGGAATTGCGGACCCGGAAGTGTGGATCCGCAATTCCGGATCCGGGCAGCACATCGTGCCGCCCCATAAAAAATGAATGGGTCCACAATTCCGTTCCGCAAAATGCGGAATGAAAATTGCGGTAGTGTAAATGGACCCTAAGGGTGTGCACTTATGCAACCATATTATTTTATTTTTTCTTCCCGCTACCTAAAAGATTTCAGTTTGTTTTTCAATTGAGTTGTACAGTTTATAGGTCACATTAAAGGTGGAAAAAGTTCTGAAATGATTTATCTTTGTCTCATTTTTTTGCATCACAGAAACCTGACATTTTAACAGAGATGTGTAGACTTTTTATATCCACTGTACATGTCTACAAGTTAGCTATGCTGCAATATGGATGTTGGATACGAACCATCAATAAGGCACTTCACCTTTCCCTTTATTACGTTAGGTTTATACCATGTTTTGGCATCTGTGTGTGGTCCTTTTTTTCACAGACCAGTTGTCTTGAATGGTAGACAGGATTAGCGGAAGCAGTACAGAGGCAACAAGTTCTTTGGATCAAACAGTGTTTTATTCACACTTTAGGCAAGTGACAAAACAAGCAGTCATATTTTAAAAAAAGTCACCTTGCGGTGTTGGTGGTAATTCACACTATGCGGCAATTCTGCCTCAAAGAGTCCTTGCTGATAGCAGCACCAACCTGTTTTTACGCCAAACAGGTAGCAAGCCTTTATCCAGACACAAGGCTCCCAGATCCTAACACAGAGACTCGACTTCTGAGCCCAGCTGCCTATTTAAGGACAGCCAGGTGCTGCCAAAACCCGGATCGGCATTTAAAATCCAGTCCGGTATTTGACCTCACCTGGCTGTAAATCAGCCCAGCAGCAAATGCTGGGAGGAAAATACCTGTTTTTGAACACCAAACCTCTCACTGTGTTACACCATATAAACGAGCAATAATGAGGTTAGGTAAAGTTGGAAACCTGCATGAATCTAAATCATGCTACAATTCATAAAATACATTAAAAAAAAACACTCAGCATTTATTTAGTAGAAAATTTAGATATTTTAATCATAAATATGCAAATTAAGGGAACTGGTATATACTGTATATAAAATCTGTACATACATCATAATATAATGATATCAAAGGGAAACCATAAACCAATGCAAATAAAAAAAATTCCCTTGATTTTTTTTTTTCCCTTTTGCAGACAGTTCAAACCTATATTGTTCTGCCAGGTAAAATAGCGTGAAAATGTATAGTTTTCGACATAACACCAAATGTTAGCATTTTCGCACACATTCTTGCAATAAAAACATTTGCCAAGTATTTCATGCAGAGAACCTCTTTTAGCAACTGTTAAATATTTATGTGACTTTGCGCTTGATTGAAAACAACAAGAATGTGATTATTAAAGTGAAAAACGTGGGTTTGGGTAAGCGATATGCGGCCTGGGTTTCTCTATTAAATTCACTTTATCATCAACATATTAAAAGCCGTTTTTTAGGATCAAAACTGGAACAAATCTGGAGGAAGCAACCAAGTTCTGCAATCCCTTTTTCCATACATAGCTGTCTTTTTAATCCCGAATCAATGAGCGAAGCGCCTCTGCGGCTTCCACCGTCACGGTCATCTTACCAATTATCTTCTCTCCAGACACTGAATCATAAACTGGATCAGGAAAAGAAAAAAAAAACATATATATTTAGTTAACAAAACCACAATCTCACTGGAGGCTCTTAAGGCACATGAGGCTAGTTATCCATAATGGACCATCATACGAAAACCACTGTGTCATCCAAACATGCATTATCGATGATTACGCCGATTATCAATAATAAAAAAGTGACTTGTATAATGTACCCCTCATAGCTAGGCATGTTCTCCTCTACCTGCTGTTATGGATTACATCATGGAACACTTTCCAAATAAGCGGTGTGATGTCCGCTTGTTTATTGTGTAGATATGAAAGACAGATGGGTTGGGAGAGCATGAAAAGTGCTTTGTGCCTTTACTATATATACACAAGGAGATTCATTTGAAAGAGGCCCTGAATATTCTGTTGTACCTCCCGTTAGGATAAAGCAATCTGAACCAAAAAATAATAATATGCTACATACCTTGACATGCAATGCTGGAAGTGATCCATCAGACTCATTTTGACGCAGAACTCCATGTTCCTGAACATATTGGCATATTGGAATTGCATCAATATCACGTCTGATTGCTTTCCTTCAAATCTTCCATTTTCCTTCGAGCATACCTCACTAGAAGTCTGGTGGGGTCAGATCCGGCAACTGTGATGGCCAAAGCGCCTTTAAATTACCCTGTTGCCTTAAAAAGGTCAATTTCTGCCATGCTTCCTGCCTACAGTATGTGTGACAAGTCTCAAGTGGAGGTTAAGCATGGCGACTGCTGTCCGGCGCCTACCTCATCGCCCGACTTGTTCAAAGCTCCATATACCGAGGAGCACATTGGACATTATTTCGTTCAGATTGATTCACCTTAGCGAGAGTTATTACAAAATATTCAGGGCCTCTTTCGAGTAAATCTCTGTAGTATATGTATCTACACATATCATATACTATAACAAGTGACCTATGCGCCCTAAGCATTTTACTTAGGCCTCCTTTGCACTTTAGTTCAAGCCATGAATTTCAAGAATTTTTGGTGACTTTTGCTTCTGGTGTTTCTCGAGTTCAATCGAGACACCCATGGGAAAATAAGGCAGAAAATAAAGCCAAACACGAAGCATGGTGGGGTTTGGGGGGGGGGGGGAATTCAAAAATAGACACCAAAATTCCTCAATAGCCATATTTTGAAATAAACATTCATAGGTGATCTTGGTGAATGCTCCATGTCAGGCAGTTTAGAAGCAAGCAGGCATTAACCTACAGAAATAAGCATTTGCTTGTTAAGTCTGTTTAACCCGCTGAACTACAGTGCTGCTATACAGCTCCATAATCAGTCGGGAAAGGAATCCGCTGAAACTGAGCACAGGGGTTGTCAAACTCAATTTCAGAAGCCAGCAGAAGATTAAACTTAAACTGATGAGAAAGTTGGGAAGAGAAGCTTAGGCAAACATTAAAGCATTTTTATCTTCAAGTGGAAAGCAAATTACTTCCACATGTCCTAAGCTCTGGTTACTATTGCACCACAGCTAGTCAGCTTCGCTTGGATGTTGCCTACATTAAAATCTGATTGCTTTTTTTTTGTATATTATTAAGATTTTAACCTGGGATGGTCAGGTGGAGATATGCAGAAGACACCTACTTTCAAGGTCTCTGTTGAGGACATCTTGACCAGTCTGTAATATATCCCTCAGGCTGACACTACTAAAGCCTATGTCGTCACACTCCAGGTCCTGCTCATCTTCAGGCGGGTCACTAACCACCGTGAATTTAATGCTGAAAGACAGAGAGCAAGAATCATAGATACAGACAATAAAGCAGATTATGTAAAAAATGTACCTTGGCAAATGGAAGGTTGTTTTACATCCAACGAATCAAGTACATATTTGGACGTAGGCCACTTTAACGTAGTGAAAAATGTTCACCATTATAGGTCATTTCAGATGCACACAGGAACAGAAGCCCAGAAGAGTTTGGCAGGTTTTGATGCCATGTTCCGAGATATTGAGTAATCGGGGTGTATTTTTTTTGCCAAATCTCTTTTGTGGACCTCCAAGGGTAACAGAAGAAAGACAGTGAAAACTGCAGGCAGGCATACACAAGTACGGAAAATCTCCCAAAGAACATTGATATGAGAGCTCTGTGCGTCATGGATTTTTTGAAACCTCTCTGTTGGTGGACAAGGTTGGTGATCGCCCCAATATCTTCTACCCATTTTATGCTTGAAACAACTATTTTAGTTTTTAGAATATTTTCTGAACTTTAACTTTTTCCTTTACTATTACTATATTTTCAACTATTTATTGACACAAAGTATATACTGTAGGCCTCCAAAAACACTCAGAAGACAAAAAGGAAGCTTTGAATGGAGGTCTCAGTGGAGGTATTGCTACTAAGTCTTTGCGATGCCCTACGAAAACCAAGCCTGTGACTGCTCCCTTCTGAACTCAGGTTTGGGATGCTGCCAAAAAAATGTTTCTCGTTTTGTACTCCCGACTCCTAAGCGGGACCACATGGCATTTTTGTATGTAATGTCGCATCCAAGCAGAATACTCAATTACTATACATCGTGTATGTTCTACTGGCACTATGAATGGGCACTTAGCAGGTGATCAAATAAAGAGATAATCGACCTACAGCACTCATTAAAAATTCCAAAAACACATTCTAAAAAACTTTAGCACCCTCTGCAGTTGATGTTTACGAACATACTATGATTAAAGATAATACCTCTACTGTCGGAAACGCATAAGCATCCACTGCAAATACCTGTTGCCTATTCAGGAACCCTCTTTGTACCTCCATAAGGATACTGAAGTCCTGGAACCTTTGCAGTTAATTGACCTCCATTTTTCTTTTTGCACACCTGGACTTTGGAGGTGATGACAAACTCTCAAGTTCCATCTTGAAGTCGACTGTAGGCAAATTATCCACACAAACTATTTGATGCTCTGTACCGACTGCTGTAAAGATATGTTAACCCCTTAAAGACCAGGCCTATTTTCATTTTTAAATAAATAAACAAGACGTCTGATGGCTGCTGGACCCCGGTTGCAGGGGAGACTAAGTCTGGAGACATGCCCCGTAGCGCCGATAATTCGTGCCGGCAGCCAAGTACTCACGCATGCGCAGTACGAGACCTGACTTGGTGAGCGCTGTGAACAAAGTTCTTTGACAGGCGCAGTGGGACGAATCGAGCCTTAGGACGGACGTCTAGTAACTAAGTATTGGCACACGCTCAGACGCAGCATCTGGAAGCGGAGGCGCCGGAGACCAAGTCAGATAACATGAGCAGTGAGACGGATCAAGGGCAAGCAAGTTCTACGTTTACCAGACATGCGCAGCGCAGCATGATGACATAGTGCAGCGCACACCAATTAAAAGGTAAAGTTGGAGTGGGCGTTGACATTAGCCGGAACGCAGCCTATCAACCGTCGGGAGGCGGATGAAAGTAATCGCATAGGCCGGCCTACAATCAATGACATCACAAACAGAAGTGATATAATCCAGCCGAGTTAGAACACGCTCACACTCTGCCCTAACCCCTGAAGACGCCGGAGCACGGCGAAACATGTCGGGGGGCAGCGTGAATCTTAAGTTTTAACTCAGTAGAGTCACTCAGCCAACACATATAGGAATGATCATAACGTTGTGCTTGTATCAATACTGGCAGCGCGCAGCCAGTCAAGCAACAATGGTTTACTCCAGATAGGCCATTTGAGGCAGGAGCCTATATATGGTAATACAGATACAGGAGGCGGGTGCTGGCGGCAGAAACACATAGCCGGCACCCGGCCTCTATGACAGGGAGCTGCGATCAGTGGAAGTTAACCCCTCAGGTGCCAGCTATGACAGGTGCTTGTATCTGTATTACACATTAATTATCATTGGTGGCACAGTGGCCACAGCCCCTCCCCTCCTCCGCCCCTCTATCCTCTCATTGGTGGCAGCAGCGGCACAGGGGGGAGGGAGGGACTGCTTCCTTCTCCCCTGTGCTGCTGAGGGAACATGGGGCGCGATGAGAGCAGCTCGCTCCATGTTCTCTGATACTAGGCTGTGCAGACCGGTACAAAAGTATTGATTGGGTATCGATATTTCGATACCCGGTGCAACCCTACTCAACAGCGCTCATTTTTAGGCCTAAAGAAAATTACACAATGATGAAAGGTGGAAAATTATGGCAACAGCATGCTGCTATTGCTGCTACCAGACTCTGGAAATTGAAGAGTGATGTGAAAGTGCTGTTTTATTACCAGGGGTGGAATTGGTGTGCATATTTATCTAAGAAAATTTGATTTTTTGTGCTTGCCTGCAAAATCCTTTTCTCACTGAGTTCACTGGGAGACACAGAAAACCATGGGATATAGCTGGTGCCACTAGGAGGCGACATTAAGCTGAAGAGTGTTAGCTCCTCCTCTCAGCTATATCCCTCCTGCAGACACTAAGCTAATCAGTTTGTACGAAAGCAGTAGGAACAGCCAGGAGAAGCCAACAGAAACCAATAGTAAGAAACAGAGCAGGAGATGGGTCAGAACCAAGAACAGGTGGGACCCATAAGGAAGAGCCAGCAATGTACTTACTGGGTCGGTGCTGTGTCCCCCAATAAACTCAGCGAGAAAAGGATTTTACAGGTAAGCACAAAAAATCCTATTCTCTTGCTCGTATCACTAGGAAGACCATGGGACGTTCTGAAGCTATACCATGGGGGAGGGCAAAAGACCAGACAATTCTAAAGCTGGCCATGAGGTCCCGCAAGGAAATGCGGGAGAAGGATGCACAGGAAACCCTGAATTGGACAGGAAGAGCATGTACCAGGAAGGCCAGCCAGAGAGCGTAGAAGACACAGTGTCCTAGGCTGGGCAGAAAGAGGAAAGCCCAGATAAAGGTTTTTCGTATTTGCCATTTCGTTTCACTCCCTGCCATTCCGGGGCGATAACTTTTCTATTTTTCTGTTCACATTGCCAAATGAGTGCTGTTTTTTTTACAAGTTGCACTAATTCCACCATTTAATATTGCATACGATATAGTAGGGAGGTGGATTTTATTTTCCAAATATGGTGAAATTGGAAAAAAAAACGCAATTATGCAACAGTTTTATGAGTTTTGCTTTTATGACATTCCCTATATTGTAAAACTGACCTGTTACTTTTATTCTCCGGGTCAGTACGATTACAACCAAACCACATATGTATAGTTTTTCTTGCGTATTAGGCTACTTTCACACTAGCGTTTGATCGGATCCGTTCTGAACGGATCCGATCATAATAATGCAGACGGAGGCTCCGTTCAGGACGGATCCGTCTGCATTATTTTAGCATATTAACAGCTAAGTGTGAAAATAGCCTCGTACGGATCCGTCCAGACTTTCAATGTAAAGTCAATGGGGGACGGATCCGCCTGAAGATTGAGCCATAGTGTGTCATCTTCAAACGGATCCGTCCCCATTGACTTACATTGTAAGTCTGGGCGGATCCGCACGGATCCGCACGCCTCCGCACGGCCAGGCGGACACCCGAACGCTGCAAGCAGCGTTCAGCTGTCCGCCTGTCCGTGCGGAGGCGAGCGGAGCGGAGGCTGAACGCCGCCAGACTGATGCAGTCTGAGCGGATCCGCTCCATTCAGACTGCATCAGGGCTGGACGGCTGCGTTCGGGTCCGCTCGTGAGCTCCTTCAAACGGAGCTCACGAGCGGACAGCCGAACGCTAGTGTGAAAGTAGCCTAAATACTGAAAAAAAATGTTAACCTTGAAAAAAAAATTTTTTTTTCTTTTCATCCCCATATTCTGAACCCTATAACTTTTTTATAGCTACAGCGAGGAACAGAAGTATTTGAACACCCTGCGATTTTGCAAGTTCTCCCACTGAAATTCACATTGTAGGTGCATTCCCACTCTGAGAGACAGAATAAAAATAAAAAATTCAGGAAATCACATTGTATGATTTTTAAAGAATGTATTTTTCTTGCACTGCTGAACATAAGTATATGAGCACATAATAACACCTGAGAAACAGCAAGAATTCTGGCTCTAAAAGACCTCTTACTGTGCCTTTAAAAAGTCCACCTCTACTCCACTCATTAATGTTACTTAGGCTACTTTCACACTAGCGTTGTTTAAATCCGGCGTTCAATTCCGACACCGGAACTGCCCGCCGGACCTGGAAAAACGGATTACATTTGAATCCTAATCAGGATTTTGATCACAATGAAAAAAAATGCATTGGAAAAAACGGATCCGCCATTTATGGACTTTAACTTTTTTTTCAAATTTTTCGGGTTTAACATGCAAAAGCCGGGTCCGGTTTGACGGAACACACGGCGCCGGATCCGGCGTTAATGCAAGTCAATGAGAAAAAGGCCAGATCCGGCCTTCAGTCAAAGTGTTCAGGATTTTTGGCCGGAGGTGAAAATACAACATGCTACGGTTTTCTGAAAAGCCTGATCAGTCAAAAAGACTGAACTGAAGACATCCCGATGCATCCTGAACGGATTACTCTCCATTCAGAATGCATGGGGATAAAACGGATTAGTTATTTTCCGGATTTGAGCCCCTAGGACGGAACTCAGCGGCGGAAAAGAAAAACGCTAGTGTGAAAGTACCCTAAGTAGCACCTGTCTGAGCTCTTTAAAGACCCCTGTCCACCCCACAGTCAGTCAGATGCCAACTACTACCATGGGCAAGACCGAAGAGCTGTCAAAAGACATCAGAGACAAAATTGTGGACCTCCACAAGGCTGGATAGGGCTACGGGGCAACTGCCAAGCAGCTTGGTGAAAATAGATCAACTGTTGGAGCAATTGTTAGAAAAGGAAAGAGGCTAAAGACGACTGTCAGTCTCCCTGGGACTCCATGCAAGATCTCACCTCGTGGTGTATCACTGATGATAAGAAAGGTGAGGAATCAGCCCAGAACTACAAAGGAGGAGCTGGTCAATGAAATGAAGAGAGCTGGTACCACAATTTCAAAGGTCACTGTCGGTAGAACACTATGCAGTCATTGCAAATCATGCATTGCACGGAAGGTTCCCCTGCTCAAGTCATCACATGTTCAGGCCCGTCTGAAGTTTGCCAATGACCATCTGGATGATCCAGAAGAGGCATAGGAGAACGTCATGTAGTCAGATGAGACCAAAGTAGAACTTTTTGGTCGAAACTTCACTCGTCGTGTTTGGAGAAGAAAGAAGGATGAGTTGCATCCCAATAACACCATCCCTACTGTGAAGCATGGGGGTGGTAACATCATGCTTTGGGGGTGCTTTTCTACGAAGGGGACAGGACGACTGCACTGTATTAAGGAGAGGATGAATGGGGCCATTTATTGTGAGATTTTAAGAAACAACCTCCTTCCCTCAGTCAGAGCATTGAAGATGGGTCGTCGCTGGGTCTTCCAACATGACAACGACCTGAAGCACACAGCCAGGATAACCAAGGAGTGGCTCCGTAAGAAGCATATCAAGGTTCTGGAGTGGCCTAGGCAGTCTCCAGACCTAAATCCAGTAGAACATCTTTGGAGGGAGCTGAAACTCTGTGTTGCTCAGCAACAGCCCCGAAACCTGACAGATTTAAAGGAGATCTGTGTGTAGGAGTGGGCCAAAATCCCTGATAGTGTGTGCAAACCTGGTCAAGAACTACAGGAAACGTTTGACCTCTGTAATTGCAAACAAAGGCTTCTGTACCAAATATTAACACTGATTTTCTCAGGTGTTTAAATACTTATGTTCAGCAGTGCAAGACAAATACATTCTTTAAAAATCATACAATGTGATTTCCTGATAATGTTTTATTTTATTCTGTCTCTCAGAGTTGGAATGCACCTACAGTGTGAATTTCAGACCCCTCCATGATTTCTAAGTGGGAGAACTTGCAAAATCGCAGGGTGTTCAAATACTTCTGTTCCTTACTGTATTTGTACGGAGCTGTGTGAGGGCCCATTTTTTGAGGGGCAATCTGTACTTTTCATCAATACCATTTTGGGGTGTGTGCGACTTTTTGTGGAAAGTGAAGCTTTTGTGGAAGTGAAGCTACCAAAAAACGGCGAATCTGCAATTTTTTTTCGATTCGCTGTTTGCCATATGGGATAAATATTTTTATATTTTAATAGTACGGACGTTTTTGCACCCAGCAATGCCCATTATCTGTATTTTTTTTTTTATTGTTAATGGATTTAATATTTTTATTTTGAGGAAAGGGGGAGGAATTTTTTTGTTTTTAAATACTTTTTTTTTTCCCACTTCCAAAAGGGAACTATAACAAGTAATCATTAGATTGCTTTTCTTATGCACTCCAATGCACTAGCTCCATAGGGACTAATGTGCGTCAGATTCTGTTCATTCAGGAGGACAGAAGCTGCCGCACACTGCATCCAGCTCCCCCAGCGTGTGCTTCAAGGTTTTTGCTTACTGACCATGGCATCTGAAGAATTAAAAGTCCACAGTCGGTGTTATTGCCAGTCGTGGACATTAGTCCCTGTTTAAAACAGCAGGCACCCGCATGGCTATGGCGCTCGCTCCTCTCACGAGTGGCAGCCATCTTTAAAGTCCTGGCTAGCGCAAAACAGAATAAAATTCTGACATTGATGACCTATCCTCAGACATCCTCCGACACCTGGGATCCCCATGGATCAGTTGTTTGGGGAGGCTGTGGAACTCTGGTGAGCGTCACAGCCTCCTTGTAGCTTACCAAGCACAGTACCATCCATTGGATAGTGGCTGTGCTTGGTATCGCAGCTCAGCCCTATTCACTTGAATTTTGCACCTAGGCCACATGACCGAAGAACTTGACATCATTGGCCTAGGAAGAGGCTGCGGGTCTCACCAGAGCATCACGGTCTCTTCTACCCCCATTGATCAATATCAAAAAAAGCCCCTTTAATGTTGCCGCCATTTTACTTCAAGTTGGAGAGACCTATCCGATCCTCTTTTTTTTTTATATTTCTTTTCCTGAAAAACTTTGCACCTTTTTTTTTGAAACAATGTAACTGCTATAATTAGGCGCATTCCAAAAACCTATAAAAACCATACAAATGTTTCACGCAGTTGAAAAGCATTCTACATAGTTCCCTAACAGTAAACTATTTTACTCAATGAAGGGGTTATTACCGTCCCAAAATCATAAAAGAAAGTGTTATTTATTTATTTATTTGATAAAGTGATTAATAGAGAATCTGTCCCACAAACCCTTCCGTGACCTGACTCTGGATCAAAACTAACCACAGTAAAACGCTGCTTCCTCTGTAAAATGTGGAAAACACACACCCTTGGTAGCTTATGAAATTTAAGAAGGGCTTTTAAGACTGAGAAAGATGTATGTGTTCTTTAAGCTGTATTTAAACATCCAGACTTCATGGCCAAGCTTTATTCCTCCGTTAAAATGCTTAATTGCAGGGCAATGCACAAAATGCTTTGAGTCTGTGGTTTGTGTAACAGTCAAACTCCATTTTGGGCTGGCTCTGGGATCAGAATGCAAGACATGGTGGATTTTTGATGTTACTTGGCAGCACCGATCAAACTATAATCTGCTTGTAAAGATAACTGGTTTAAGGTTCTGGATAAACCTCATTTGATTATATTAAAAGTGGATCTTGGCTTCTTCTGAGTGCAGCAACATAAAAGATCTACTCCGAGAAAATGCTCTAACTTCTGTTGCATTTGGATAAATCCTGACACGGTTTTCTGCGACTCTGATCTTTGGCGGTGTGTCACAGCCATAGTGTAGCACTGCATGCACCCAGGGGTGGACTAGCCATAGACCCTACAGGGACATTTCCCGGTGGCCCCTCTCAGGTATATAATGATCTGATGCTCTCAACAATAATTAATGTAGAAGAATCAGGTTCTTATGCACTTGGCTGGCGGCCAAAGTTCCTTCCGAAATTCAACTGCATCGCCATCCTTAGGACAGTTAAACACTGCGACGAGGGTGGTGGCATTTTGTGCTGCAGTGTGGTATTTGGTTCTGCAGGGGTGTTTTTTTATGCTGCACTACAGTATTCCTGGCCCTGCTTACTTGTTCTGTCAATATGGACTTGCCTACAACATGGGGCCACTTTTAGGTTTCCACGGCCATTTTAAGTTGCATCACAACTAATAAAAGTGACTGGGGTTGCATCACGAACCGCAAATTGGTATTACTGTCGTATCAACCTGAGGGTCACAACATGCGAAAAACAATATTACTACATGCATGTTCACTTTCAAACAGCCATGGATCAACTGTTATCAGTGGTGGCTAGGGATGAGCGAATTGACTTCGGATGAAATATTCGAAGTCGATTCGCATAAAACTTCGTTCTAATACCGTACGGATCAGGAGCTTCGTACAGTATTAGAATGTATTGGCTACGATGGGCCGAAGTTATTGCTTCTTGAAGTCTCGCGAGACTTCACGCAATAACTTCATAAATTAATTTGTACTGTAAAAAAACATTTCCCGAACTCAGGTTCGGTTCCAAACGGTACCTTGGAACTGAACCCAAGTTCCGGAAATGTTTTTTTATAGTACAAATTAATTTATGAAGTTAAAGCGCAAAGTCTCGCGAGACTTCGCGAAGCAATAACTTCGGCTCATCAGAGCCAATACATTCTAATACTGTACAGAGCTCCTGCTATGTACAGTAATAGAACGCAGTTTTATGTGAATGGTGTGCACGACCAAGAAAGGGAAGCCATGCTTTCACTCTACAGGGGACCAGTAGTAGTGGGGATGGGACCCTCAGTGCTGGAACAGAGCACCATTGAACAGGTGAGTGGCTTCCTATTTTTATTTTAGACTAGGCTTAATTGATTTTAGCTTGGGGGGTTGGAGAACACCTTTAAAGGGCTTCTGTCAACCCCCCCCCCCCCCCCCCAAAACTCATTTTTCATTTTTGAGCATATTAAAATCCTTATTCGACGACTATTCCCTATATAGGGCTCTTACCTTGTTTTGTGGCTTCGTTTCAATAAAAATCGAGCATTTAAAATTTGCAAATGACTTCACTACCAGCAAGTAGGGCGTCTACTTGCTGGTAGCCGCCGCATCCTCCTTTTAAAAAAACGCCTCCCTCAGCAGGTTGATTGACAGGGCCAGCGAGCGCTCTCCTCCTTCGGCTGATCCTGTCAGCATTTCAAATCCCGCGCCTGCGCCTTACGTGTCTTCATTCGGCGCAGGCGCTCTGAGAGAAGGGCGCTCGCTTCCTCAGCACTCCCTCAGTGCGCCTGCGCCGATAATGTCACCTCTAAACCCGAAAGAGAAGACGTCATCGGCGCAGGCGCACTGAGGAAGTGCTAAGGAAGCGAGCGCCCTTCTCTCAGAGCGCCTGCGCCGAATGAAGACACATAAGGCGCAGGCGCGGGATTTGAATTGCAGACAGGGCCAGCCGGAGGAGGAGAGCGCTCGCTGGCCCTGTCAATCAACTGGAGGAAGGGGTGTTTTTTTTAAAGGAGGATGCGGCAGCTACCAGCAAGTAGACGCCCTACTTGCTGGTAGTGAAGTCATTTGCAAATTTTAAAAGCTCGATTTTTAATGAAACAAAGCCACAGAACAAGGTAAGAGCCCTATATAGGGAATAGTCGTCCAATAAGGATTTTATTATGCCCAAAAATGAAAAATGAGTTTTGGGGGGTGACAGAAGCCCTTTAAATGGGCATAGGCTTCAGTAGAGAGCAGCCCATGTTCAAGAGTGGCGACAATTCTGAGGAGAAAAAATCTCCTGGTGGGAGAGTAAGCAGGTAGAGGGGACAGCTATGTACTGTGGCCTCAGACATAGAACAGTTCCCTCTCCCACATTCAGGGGGAGTTGAATTACTAGAGGTGCAATTTAAGTAACTTTACAGTATGTAGCAATATAATAGGCTGATACCTTGCACTGCTGGAATTAGGATCCTGTAGTACAGATTTTATTGAGTCCCGATTTTCTTTATTACTTGACTTATCCAGATGAATCACTGTAGGATTATAAAACAAAAACGTTTAACACACAGACTTATACGAGACACCTTAAAAGTCAGAGCTTCAGTTTAAACTATGGGTAATAAAGATACTTTATATGGATTATTTTAAAAAGAAAAAAAATATTCAAGCTTTCACTATCCACTAAAATAGACAATAGGTGGATGTTTCTGTTTTCTGTAACCCACTTGTCAGCTTTACCTTATAGACTGGGGCAAGATGAGCAGAGTCATCTCATTTTCATTAGTGGGCAAATTATTAACTGGTTTATTTTTGCTGGAAGTCTAGATAAGGAAGATAAGGAAACGGTCTATACACACAAGATAATGCTCTGTATGTATCTCCCCTGTCATCTTCTGGTCTCAAGGGAAGGGGGATTCTGCTATGCCACTTTCTGTAGAGCAGAATATACATTTATTTCCACTGCCACAAAACATACAGACACCCATAAGAAAATATGTTAAAGAAGTATGTGTCTCCAATATGGCAGCTGGCAGGAAAGTTAAAAATGCAAACACATTATTTCTCTCCTATAGACTTAAATCTAATTAATGAAACAAGCACTAAATACATGAGACATTCCCATTAAAATACACACAACATTCTACTAAGTTCAAATGCCTTGCATTATGCTTACCAAGTATATACTGCTTCTAAGTATGGCAGCATGGCAGTTCCTATTATAAACCAGGGGCGGATTGGCCATAGACCCTACCAAAGAAGGCCAGCTTTTGGGGCAGTATATTGTGCTACACTATATTATTTGGTTCTCCTGGGATACTATTTTGCACTATGATATTGTTGACCCCACATACTTGTGTTGCCCCGCCTTCTGTTAATTTGGACCTGCCACTTTCATTTTTTTTTTTTCCAGGGCCACTTTAAGTTCCCAGTCCGCCCATAGCACAGGCAACACACGTCACACACTGCTTTCACAATACATTACCGCTGGAGTAATTGTAGTGGATCTTCTTCCCATTCGTGGGTTTTGGGAGGGAAACCGGGGTCTCTTCAGCTGGCAGATTGCACACTTTATATTCCACAAACAATCTCTTTATGGTTTCATTCTGTGCAGCTTCTGAATTGACATCCAAACCCAAGGATATGATCTCAATGTGGATTCTCTCTGACAACTATTAAGAGAAAAAAGAAGAAAAAAAGAAAAATGTCAAATCTCCACCTATATTTTATGTCTGAATATGCAAGAGTAAAGAATTTAATTTACTAAAATGATAACTGCTTTTATCTGTGGTCTATGTTCCATTACCTTCAGGTACAGTAGTTGAATACGTAGCTAAACCTCTATACCTGGATACTGGATCTGTCCAGAAACTCTGCACTCACCGAAAAAAACATGTCAACTATGAGGCATGAAAGTTGTGAAGAGCTGCAGAGAGAGTCTCCTGCTGAATGTATCTTCTAGTAAGTATACTTGTGTTTGTACTGCCCGTTACATAGTTGATACGGTTGAAAAAAGACATAAGTCCATCAAGTCCTTTCTATGGACTGGTGCCCAGAACTGAACTGTATATTCCAGATGAGGCCGCACCAACGCTTTGTAAAGTGGTAGTATTACATCCCTACCCCGCGAGTCCAAGCCTCGTTTAATGCATGATAATATCCTGGTGGCCTTAGAATCAGCTGATTGACATTGTATTCTGTAATTTAATCTACCATCCACAAGGACACCCAAATCCTTCTCTATAAGTGACTCTCCCAGTGTTACATCACCTAGGACATATGAAGCACAGAGATTATTACTGCCAAGATACAGAACTTTACATTTGTCCACATTGAACCTCATTTGCCAAGTCGATGCCCAATCACTCAGAGTGTTCAAGTCAGCTTGTAGTATATGGACATCTTCCAAAGACTGTATAGTTCTACATAGCTTAGTGTCATCTGCAAAACTAGAAATGGTGCTATTAATCCCGTCCTCGATATCATTAATAAATAAATTAAATAATAGAGGGCCCAGCACTGAACCTTGGGGTGCACCACTTATAACCCGGGACCATTCTGAATAGGAATCATTGACCACAACTCTCTGGACACGGTCCTTCAGCCAGTTTTCAATCCAATTACAAACTATACTTTCCAAGCCTATAGGTCTATAGTTACCTGTTAAGAACCTTGATTCTTTTTTGAATATGGGCACCACATTTTCCTTGTGTCAATCACTGGGAACTGTACCAGTACCTAGAGAATCTTTAAAAATTATAAACAGGAGCACAGCAATGACTCAACTGAGCTCTTTGAGAACTCTTGGGTGTAATCCATCTGTACCCGGAGCCTTGTTTACATTTACCCTATTTAACTTATCCTGAACCATATCTACAGTTTGCCAATTGAGTATATTACTGGATGCACTAACAGCCCCAGCACCACAGATATCGGCTCCTTTCTCTTCTTTTGTATATACAGAGCTAAAAAAAACATTTAGTAACTCTGCCTTTTCCTTATCTTCAGTGACTACCCCCCCTTTACCATTATTTAGGGGACCTACCTGCTCGGACTTGTTTATATATTTAAAGAATTTATGGGAATTTGTTTTGCTCTCTTTTGCCACCTGCTGTTCGTTTTCTATTTTTGCTAATTTTATCTCCTTTTTACAGATTTTATTAAACCCTTTGTAATCTTTAAACGTTACAGCTGACCCCTCAGATTTGTATTTTTAAATGCCCTTTTTTTTGTCTTTTATTGCCCTTTTTACAGTAGCTATAGGCCATGGGCAATTACTCAATGTAGATTTAAAGCTCTCCCATTTATCCTCAGTATTATTATGTGACAGTAGCTGCTCCCAGTCTATTCCCTGAAACGCTGCCCTCAACCTAGGGAAATTAGCCTTTTTAAAATTCAGAGTTTGATTAGAGAGTGAGAGTTTTAATGGTTGAAATAATGTAATTTTTTCCCTTAATTTTGATCTCTTGAGATCACTTGTCTTTCCTCCTGTCCTGTCTGCTAATGACTAGCTGATGCCTGTTTGTTGCACGAAATGATAACTTTTTGGTCATCATAAAAAATTCTTGCTGATTGGTGTTGAGTGAAGCTAAGCATTCGAAGCAGAGTTAGGACCGAAGTTTTGGAAAACTTTGACTTGCAACGAAGCCGAATTTCCTCGCACTTTGTAGTTACGTATCAGGTTTTCCCAAAGTGAAAGTAAGAAGCCTGGGAACGCAAGATCACCCATAATCCGGTGCAGCCAGCTAATCCTCAGCCATCCACTGTGACGTCACAGTCCTATAAAAGCCTCGTTCCGCATGGTCTCCTCCATTGTCCTGTGAGCTGAGCATAGGAAGAGGCAAAGGCTAATGCGCTAGGAAAAGTGTTGCTGCAATAATCCAGTGGCCATGTTTGATCCATCCACCATGTTCTTCCATCCTGTCTTAACCTTTATCATTTTAAAAGCAAAATAGAACTAGGTTCATAGTAGGGAGGGATCCTGGACCTTATGGAGGGATTCACATGAGATTATGGTCATCCCTGTTGTGGATCCCTAATTTGTATTGCTCTGAGGAAGGTTTTCCCGCCTCACTGCTGTGTGCCACGTCTGGTACCATCACATAGGAGGATAGGAGCTGCTGCATACACGCTCCGACGGGGAAGGGGGGTTGGGGGGTGTAGCACACCTGGATGACCCAGGCATCTCAAGGGTTAAAAGTCTGCAACCGGTATTACGGCAGGTCGCAGACATTAGTGCTGGGTGTCTGCTCTTTCCAAGTGGGAAGAATATGATTCGGCAGAGTGGCCTGGGTATATCTGATTTATAGCGATTCGTGATGAATTAAATCATAACAAATTGAATTTCTTGGCGAACTTTGGTGAAGCTGCCAAATTAAATTTTTCAAAACTTCGCTCATCTCTATTGCCGATCGTGCAGTTGCTGCATGTTTACATTGCCCAATCACTGGCTGCATTTGCAAGGGATGACAATTTTTTAATGCGATAATCTTCCCCATGTAAAAGGTCCTTTAGAGAAGACCTTTATTTGTCACTGTAAATTCACACAACAAAATTAGGTTTTTTTAGCCCACAGAGATAGCCAAAG